>NW_012122931.1:8244426-8292752 GCF_000951035.1 Colobus angolensis palliatus
GAACCCGGGAGGCGGAGCTTGCAGTGAGCTGAGATCTGGCCACTGCACTCCAGCCTGGGCGACAAAGCGAGACTCCGTCTTTAAAAAAAAAAAAAAAATAGATTCTCTAAGTGAACTGAATTTCATTCCATGTATCTGCATTGCTATGCCTGTCACAGAACTTCTTTTTAGAGCTGAAAGGGCTATGGAAATTATCTAACCCACCCCTTTCATTTTATAGATGGGAAAACCAAGGCCCAGAGAAAGGAAGGGGCTTGCACAAGGAAAGACCCAGGGCACAGAGTCAGCATGACAGTCTGCCACACAGAAAATGGCAGAGATTAAGGAGGGATCATTTTGGATTCCATGGGTGGGCCCCATAAACACATTTCCAAACTGACAGCCCGGGAGGACTGGAACCACATCCTACTTTCTCTTGTGGCCTAGCACAGAACTGATTGACAGCAACAAATATTATTAAGCCCAGCACCAGTTCCAAGTACTTCAGGAGAATGCACAGGAAGTAAACGTGGGCCGGGCGCAGTGGCTCACGCTTATAATCCCAGCACTTTGGGAGGCCAAGGCAGGCGGATCACCAGGTCAGGAGATCGAGACCATCCTGGCTAACATGGTGAAACCCCATCTCTGCTAAAACTATAAAGAATTAGCCGGGTGTGGTGGCAGACGCCTGTAGTCCCAGATACTCGGGAGGCTAAGGCAGGAGAATGGTGTGGACCTGGAAGGCCGAGATCACGCCACTGCACTCCAGCCTGGGCAACAGAGCAAGACTCTGTCTCAAAAAAAAAAAAAAAAAAAAAAAAGGAAGTAAATGTGGCCATTGCTCTTAACATAAATAGATGATGCACTTAACCTGCCCATGAGGCCAGCAGAGCAGCTTCCCTGAAGGCACAGAGGCATGACTCCAATTCCTGCCCTGCCACTGACTGGCCATGGAGGGGGCCCTGAGCACGGACACTTCACCTCTCTAAGCTCTCCTTCCTCTGCAAATGGAATTATAATCATATAAGCACTGAATATGACCAGGTCAGTAAAGCAGCTGACCATAGCATGGTGCCTGGCTCATAAGGGGCCTCTGTAAAGGGCAGCTTTCCTAGGACCTGGGTGGGAAGACAACACATGCATATATGAAGCAAGCAGCGAAACACCCAGCACAATGCTGCAGCCGAGAGTCAGGCAAGCCTGGGTGGTTGAAACCAGTGTATGGGGAGGAGCTGCTGGGCATGAGTGGTCCAGGAAGGCCCACGGGATGGCACAGCATTCCTAGAGATAAGGGAAGAGGAGGGAAAAAGTGATGCCCAACCAGGACAGAACCTATCAGGCCAGGGGGCAGGAGGTGGGGATCGGGGGCTGCAGGGTCATCTGGCCCAGACCTGAAGCTCAGTGGGAGGTGGGTGGGGTCTGCTGACTGCTGACAATATTGTGCAGGATGTGATGATATCACAAGCATTGAGCATTGACACTAACTAAAATCCATCAAACCCCAGAACTGGCTGAATCTAATCTAAAGTAGGAGAATGAATGGATTCCAGGGACAGCCTCTGGGTCCTGCCTTGTGGAGAGACTGTGAAAGCCCAGGTAAGGAGAAGGGCTGGCTGCCAACATTATAGGGTATGGGGGCATGCTGCCAATTTGCACACAAGGTGCTAGGGGGCTGGTGAGCACCCAGGCAGGTCTAACAGCTGGCTCTGCCTGGGGAAGTCAAGCCACAGCACCCTGTTTGAACTCTGCCCAGCAGGCCCACAGCAAAGCAGCTCCCAAAGTACTGAGGAAACATATTTTTGAGGAGGAGGTGTGGGAAAGAAAAGGGAAAGGAAGGAAAAATAATAATAAAAAGCTTACCTTGGCTATTTTCACAAAATGGCTGAGGATTTCTGCCCTTATTTTTAAAGTCTGTGCTGTTAGAATTTCTCGTACAACCCAAAAACTGACCTGTAGAGTCAAATACACACACATACACACATACACACCAGAAAAGTTGTTAATTGCTGGACCACCCATGTCACCCATGCCCACCGCTGTTACGGGATTTCCAAGAGGTCAGGAAACTGTGAGAGGATAGCCTTGGGTCACATGAGTTAAAGAGTTCCTCTACAGCACCCAACCCTGCAAATGGGCTGTGTTTTCAGCATCCTGTCTCCAGTGTACCCTGTAGTGGCCAAGAGAAAGCAGCACTTTCCTCATCATCTGGGGAGAGTTGGGCCTCCATGACACAAGTCTTGAGAAGAGCTGCTGGGAATCCTGAAATGAATCAGACTGAATTCCTGCTCAGAAGGATCCCAGTTATGGGGAGATCATGGATGATGGGTGGATGGAGGGACAGATGGACACATAGCCAAACGGACATATACACTGGCAGGACCACTTGTGAGGTCCATATCCCCAGCCAGCCCTAAGATGAGGAGGATTCATCAATATTTGCACAATTTTAACAAATTTAATTTTTCAGGAGAGGCCCATCCCATAACGTAAATGATATGGAAGTGGAAGAATCTCTTTCCAAGTTCCATAAAGCAATGCAGGTTACAGGGCATGTTTTCCTGGAGACAGCATGCACCAAAAAGGGTATGCTGGTAGCTTTGGTTCCGAAACCCATTCATGCTTGACCTCTCACATACTGCAACAGCCCGAACCCCTGTGTCTGATGGTGGAACAGGAAAGTCATCTACCAGAGTGGAGCTGACTCACATGGCACCTCAATGCAACGGAAGAGACTCATGCCAAGAAATGCTGGGAAGTGGCTAGCTCTTCCTGTTTATGTTTCACTTCTGTAACAACAGTTCTATGTGAAACACGGATGCCCAAGAGTGCAATGACAGCACTACAAAGAAAGGTGGAGAGCCAGGCAAAGCACGGGGCATAGGGAGAATTAAAAGGAAGGCAAGGCATCTAAAACCCCTAAACTTTACAGGGAAGAATACACTTAAGGATATTCCAGAGCTAATAAAACAAGCTTACTGCTGCAATAAAATGTATTATCGTTATTGAAATACCATCACTTTTCAAACAGAAAGCAAAGAAAGAGAAACCAAGAATCAACAATGTGCTTTTTATGTTAAGCAGGAGTATTATAGAAATGTTTTCTCGGTGTAATTATCTGTGGTTGCCTCCAGGACATGACTGGGTTTCCACAGAATCATTTTTTCCAAGGAATTGCCCACAATTAAGTTCAGACTCAAATATTTACTAGCCAGGTACAGAAAAAAAGTTTTTCTAAATACCAAATGGGGTGCCCATAAACCTTACATTTTTATGCCACATTATCACACTCAAGTGTGATAGTTTACATGTACAATTTAATAGATTCCTGCATGTCAGAGAATCATATGTTTAAGGCATATTATGGAACACGGAAGCATTGACTCTGGAGCTGCAGTACACATTGTGCAGAGGCAACTCTGAGTCAACAACTCGATTCAGCAGAGTTCCATGAAGCCACTTCTGTGTGCGGGTTCCAGGCACTGGGAGTCCAGACCTTCCTGAAATTGAGGTGACCAAAGGAGGAGGCAGAATCCTTAGGGAATCACTATATTATAAGGCAGCTGGTAATCATGGCCATGGAAGAGGTTCAAACAGTAAACCAAAGTATGAGGGAGGTAATAATGATAGAGGAAGGCTTCTCGAAGAAGACAGGCCTTGAAAGATAGGTGACTTTAAAGAAGAGAAGACTGAAGTGTGGCTACATGTTCCATGACCAGGGATGGCTGGGTAGGCTGAGAGCACTGGTGTTGCAGGAGTACTGTGGGTGGGGGTCATGAATGAGGATGAGGGTGGAGAGAGAGAAAAAGACCAGATTGGGTGTGTGGTGGGGAGGGTAGGACTGGTGCAACAAGGTGAGAGGAAGGAGCTAAAACACTCTTCTACACAGGGACTTTCAGAGGCTTCTGAGCAGGGTGATAGATGAGATCCTTTGGAAGGATAGAGATACCCATTAGAAAACTGATGCAATGATCTCAGTGAGATATGAGGAGGTCTGAGCCAGGGCCATACCAAAGGAGATGGAAAGAAGAAGGAGATAAGGAAGACATTACAAAGGTAGAATCAGCATAGTTTAAAACACTTTTTATTTTATTCTCTTTTCTAACGACTTAAGAAAAGAAAACTTAAGCTTTTAACTTCAGAAGTTTGATGCAGAAAACAAGGAAAACAGAGATAAGTACAAAATTAAAGAAATTTCAGTCTCACATATAGATCAACATCATAAACACTGTGGTATGCGTCCTTCTGGTCTTTCTTTTTTTTTTTTTTCTTTCTTTTGAGAGAGCGTCTCGCTCTGTCACCGAGGCTGGAGTGCAGTGGCACGATCTTTGCTCACTGCAACCTCCGCCACCTGGGTTCAAGGGATTCTCCTGTCTCAGCCTCCTTAGTAGCTGGGATTACAGGCATGCACCACCACACCCAGCTAATTTTTGTATTTTTAGTAGAGATGGGGTTTCACCATATTGGCCAGGCTGGTCTTGAACTCCTGACCTCAAGTGATCTGCCTGCCTCGGCCCCCCAAAGTGCTGGGATTACAGGCATGAGCCACTGTGCCCGACCATCTTCTTTTTCTCTATATAGAACATGTTTGTCTTTTAAAACTAAACTGCTGTATATTAATTATATATCACAAGAATTTTTATAAGTGAATATTCCTCTACAATTTTTAGCAGCTTCCAAGTATTTCATCATAGAGAAGTATCATCATTTTGTTAAATAACCCTCTACTGTTGAATAGGTTATTTCTAATTTTGTTGTAATAATGCTGAGATGAACATCTTTATACAGATGTTTGTACACTTTTTATTAAGGTCCTCAGATAAAGTCCTGTAAAGTGGAGTGAATAAAAGTGTGTATACCTGTTTTCAAAAGTATATGTAAAAAATCATGGCTTCCAGAAGGTCTATTTGATTACTCCTCAACAAGTTGAAGCAGATCCATGTTGCCATACACAGGCGAATACCAGTTACTATCATTTTTTTTTAACTAATTCAGTGGAAAAAAACGGTATTTCACAGTTTCAATTTCACATTTCTTTCATGACTATTGAGGTGTTTTTTGTTTGTTTGTTTGTTTTGCTTTTTCTCAGTTAACATTTTTTGTTCCAAATATTTATAGGTCATTTGTACTATTTGCCTTCTGAATTGCCTATGCAGGTCCTTACGGAGAACTATCTTTTTACTGGGGCATCTTTCCTTCCAACCTCAAACTCCTGGGCTCAAGTATCCTCCCACCTCAGCCTGTCAAGTAGCTGAGACTACAGGCACGCATCACCACACTGGTTTTTTTTTTTGTATGGATGGGGTCTCACTATGTCACCCAAGCAGGTTTTTTCTTATTATTGATTGACAAAAACTCTTTGTGTATCAAATAAAAATACATGTTGTGAGTCATATACTGTACCAAGAGCATGTAGACATTGGTACTCTTATACACTGGAGGAATGGAAATCAATAACATTTTGAAGAACAACTTGAACATATCTTTCAAGATGTTTAAGGTATAGTCTCCCTAGAATATTTACCTTATAAAAATACAGAAATATAGAAACACATACATACAAGCTTTCACTGAAGCACTATCTACAATTTTTAAAAGCCCATTGATAGGGAACTGGTTATGCAATTTACACTACCACCTCAAACTCTGAAAGGAAGTCAGTAAGCTCAGCCAATATTGAATGAGTGGGAAGTTACATTCTACCTTCTTGAGGTCTAATCTACATAGATTATTTGAAATTCTTCTGCATAAGAGATTTGCCGATTCTCTCGCATTTATTTCTATCAGTATAGACTTGTGAATATTTATTTTACACTTTGGGTTACAACCCAATACTGTTATTACATGCTGCTCAAGTTGTTCCAGCTTTGGCCTTCGAGAGTTCTTTAAGTTGGCTCCTGCATCCCTTTGACATAACCCCTGTATTGTTTTTGTTTATTAGTTTGAGCATTTCCTTACCTTCTGGCAATATAATACGCAACAGGCTCATATTCTATATTTCTTGCCTTAGTCTTAACATTAGTCATTTCTCCAAGGAACATTGGTTCCTTTTACCAAGTAACAGTATTAGAAACAACATTAGCACAAAACAGGTATGAAGTATGCTTGTTGCTACTGGGATATCATCGTTTCTGGGTCCTCTCAGCTGGCGGAGCCAAGAAATGTGTGTGTGTGTGTGTGTGTGTGTGTGTGTACTAACCCCTGCCTATACACACATCTATAAAGATTTCTATATGTAACCATCTACATCTGCATTAAGTTACACATGAGTTCATACTGATGTCTCCAACTGTAATCCATTACCACATGGATCGTTCTAGCCTCCTCACACCTAACTTATCTGTAATTTCCCACTCCAACAGTGAGATTGGTTCCCACCATCTGCCACTCATTTCCTTATACTCTCTTATATTCATCCATTTCTTATATTGTTTGATTCCAGTATACAAGGATAATGGTTTCAGAATTGTTACCCGTCCCCCTTGGGAAACAACTTTATCAAATAGAGTATGATGCTTATACGTAGTTCCTTTGTCTTTAGTCTTATAGGCTCCATTCTATTACCAATTTACTTAGGCCAGCAATGTTTTCTCTCCCCCTCCTCCGTGAGGTTGTTCATACATTTATAATAGATTCTTTTGTTACATTCTGCTGTATCATTTTGTAACATTATCTGTAACAACATGTAACATTTTGTTACATGTTGTTACGTTATAAGATCCCTCAAGTTGAATTTAAAAAATTTGTATATATTAAGGTTTCAAGGGCTGGGGCGCGGTGGCCCACACCTGTAATCCCAGTACTTTGGGAGGCTGAGGTGGGTGGATCACGAGGTCAGGAGATCGAGACCATCCTGGCTAACACGGTAAAACCCCGTTATCTACTAAAAGCACAAAAAAATTAGCCAGGCATAGTTGGGGTTGCCTGTAGTCCCAGCTACTCGGGAGGCTGAGGCAGGAGAATGGCATCAACCCGGGAGATGGAGCTTGCAGTGAGCCGAGATCGCACCACTGCACTCCAGCCTGGGCGACAGAGTGAGACTCCACCAAAAAAAAAAAAGGTTTCCTCTTGGTGCTATAAAGTTCACAAATGCACTATGTCATGTATCCATTATGATAATATCATATAGTTTCACTGACTTTAAAAAAAAAAACAAAAACAAAAAACCCAGGCTTCACCTATTTAGCCCTCTCCCCTTTCCAAAGCCCTGACAAACACTGAGTTGTTTATCATCATCTCTATAGCTTTACCTTTTCCAGAGTGTCAAAAAAGGAAATATAAATGTAAAAGTATAATCATGTTGATAACTTGATTGATTTTTTGCTAGCAAGAACATCTTCTTTGCTCTGTAATAAACCAACAATAATGATTCAGGAGGAGGAAGAAAAGAGAAAAGGAATCCTCCATATGTAACCTTTCAAGACTGGCTTTTTTTACTTAGCAATATGCGCTTAAGATTCATCCATAACAAAAAGATGGGAACAACAGACACTGGGGACTATGAGAGGAAGGAGAGAGAGGGGGCAAAGGCTCAGAAACTACCTATTGGGTACTATGCTCACTACCTGGGTGACAAGATCATTCATACCCCAAAACCTCAGCATCATGCAATACACTCATGTAACAAAGCTGCACATGTACTCTGAATCTAAAATAAAAGCTGAAATTATTATTTTTTTAAATATTCAGGCTGGGCATGGTGGATCACGCCTGTAATCCTGCACTGTAGGAGGCTGAGGCGGGCGGATCACCTGAGGTCAGGAGTTCCAGACCAGCCTGACCAACATGGAGAAACCCCATCTGTATTAAAAACACAAAATTAGCCGGGTATGGTGGCGTATGCCTATAATCCCAGCTACTCAGGAGGCTGGGCCAGGAGAATCGCTTGAACCCAGGAGGTGGAGGATGTGGTGAGCTGAGATCACGCCACTGCACTCTAGCCTGGGGAACAAGAGCTAAACTCTGTCTCAAAAAAAGAAAAAAGAAAAAAAAAAGGTTCATCCATGTCTTTACATGACTTGATAGCTCTTTTCCTCTTTTTTGGATGAATACTATTCCATTGTATGGATTTACCATGGTTCATTATCCATTTACCTTACCTACTGAAGGATGATATCTTGGCTACTTCTGATTTTCAACAACTATGAATAAAGGTGCTATAAACATTTGTGTGCTGTTTTTTGTGTGTGGATATAAGTTTTCAGATCAGCTAGGTAAATACCTAGGAGTGCAGTTGCTGGACTGAGTGTCTCATTTTGCATTCCCACCAGCTATGAGTAAGAGTTTGTGTTGCTTCAGATCTTTGACGGCAACTGATGTTATCAGGGTTTTCTGTTTGTTTTATTTAGACATTCTAATAGGTATGTAGTGTTTTGTATTTCCCTAATGATAAATAATGTTGAGCATCTTTTCATATGTTTATTTGCCATCTGCATATCTTCTTTGGTGAGGTTTCTTCGGATATTTGACCATTTTTTAATTGGGCTGTTTTCTTATTGTTGAGTTTCAAGAGTATATTTTGGATACAAGACCTTTATCAGATATGTGTTTTGGAAATATTTTCTCCCAATCTGTGTTAAGTCTTTTAATTCTCTTTACCATGTGTTTTGCAGAGTGAAAAAATTTAATTTTCATAAAGTCCCAACTTGTTTTTTCTTTCATGAATTGTACTTTTGGTGTTTTATCTGATAACTCACTAATAAATCCAAGGTCATACAGGTTTTCTTCTATGTTTTCTCCTAAAAGTTTTACAGTTTTGTCTTTTACATTTAGGCCTATGATCCATTTTCAATTAATTTTTAGGAAAGGTCTAAGGTCTGTGTCTAGGTTTTTTTTTTTTTTTTTTTTTTTTACATATACACACAAATATTTAAATTCTTCCAGCACCACTTGTCCTTTCTCCAAGATCAGCTGACCATATTTCTGTAGGTCTATTTATCAGCTTCATCGACCTACGTACGGAGTCAATTCTGTCGCCAATACCATGCTGTCTTGATAACTGTAGCTTTACAGTAAGTGCTGAAATCAGGTAGAGTGAGCCCTCCAATTTTGTTCTTTTTCGGTATTGTGCTGATATTTGTAAAACAGCTTTCTAGGACTTTGATCGGGATTGCACTGAATCTATTGATCAAGTTAGGAAGAACTGACATCTTAACACTATTGAGTCTTCCACTCCATGAAGATGGAATATTTCTCTATTTATTTAGCTCTAGTTTGATTTCTTTTTTCAGTTTTTGAGGTTTCCACATTAACAGAACCTGTACATATTTTGTTAGAGGTATGCCTGTTTTTGTTGTGTGGTTTTTTTGTTGTTGTTGCTGTTTTGGTGATATTGTAAGTGGTATTGTTTGTTAACTTCAAATTGCAGTTCCTCATTGCTAGTCTAGATGAAATCAACTGACTTTTGCATACTGGCCTGTGTCTTGCAACTCTGCTTACTCACTTCTTTGTTCAAGGAGTAGTTTTGGAGATTTCTTTGGAATTTTCTACCTAGACAATCATGTCACCTATGTATAAAGGTCGTTTTACTTCCTCCTTTCCAATCTGTATACATTTTATTTATTTTCTTGTCTTACTGCACTAACCAGGGCTTGCAGTAAGACGTTGCACAAAATGGGTAAGAGAGCACATCCTTGCCTTGTTCCCAATCTTAGGGGGAAAGTATTCAAGTATTCAGTGTCTTACCATTATGCATGATGTTGGCTGAAGGACTTTTGTAGATGTTCTTTATCAAGTTGAAGAAGTTCTGTTCTATTCCTAATTGGTTGAGTTTTTTTTTTTTTTTTTTGTTTAATTATGAATGAGTACTGGACTTTGTCAGATGCTTTTTCAGGTCAAATGATATAATAATATGATTTTTCTACCCTAGCCTATTTTACAGTGGGCTACATTAATTGATTTCCAATTGCTGAAGGAGCCAAACATACCTGGAGTATATCCCCAGTGGGTCATGGTGCTAATAAACCTTTAATACACATAAGCTATTATTAACACAATTATTGTTATAGTGGTACAGGTAGCACTGGCATTTAACTACTGAGGACCATGATATCTGGGAAATGCCACAGCGGAATTATAAAAAATCAGAATAGCTATGGACACAACTTTATTCAGTTAACCAACCATGAATAAAAATAATCAAAGAATAAAACAAAGAAAAACAACAAGAAAAATCCAAGTTTAAGAATACTATTATTTCTTAAGAAAAATCTACTTTTGCCACAAATCTCTCATAAGCCCATTCACAGTTTTCTTAGAAACGAAGAGTTTGAAAGAATTGCAGAGGTCCCACCTACTCCCTGCCCTGACAGCTGGATGGTGTTCTACAGTAGTAAAGCCCTTGTCTGGTCTCTGCCTGAGCCTTCATGGTTAAGAAACTTACTTATATTAGGAGACGGCCAACTGCCTCCCCATTTCCATCCCTTGGGCCCTGAACTTATTGACCAGGCCCCACAGATTGTGTGTAATCCCGCTTCCCCATTAAGAACTCCTCAATTGCTTGAAAACCTTGATGACGTTCTCTCTGAGTCTTCTCACTCACAGATCCTCCACTTATCCCTGTATAACATGTTTTCTTTCCCCTACTCTTCTAGTCGCTGTAATACTTATGCCACTCCTGTGATAATTCCCACCCTCACCCCTCATGTGAGGCATCCAGAACCAGACTTAACTGTCCAAGAGTGACCTGGATAAAGCTGAGAAAAGCAAGATTACTACCCACATATTAGAATGCCTAAAACACAAAATAGCTGACAATATCAATTGCTGGCAAGGATTGAAGCCACACACTCATTCATTGCTGGTGAGAATACAAAATGGGACAGACACAATCTAGCTTGTGCTCCTAGGTATATACCCAGCTGATTTGAAAACCTGGCCAGGTGCAGTGGCTCACACCTGGAATCCCAGTACTCTGGGAGGCCAAGGTGGGCAGATCACGAGGTCAGGAGTTCGACACCAACCTGGTGAACATGATGAAACCCCATCTCTACTAAAAATACAAAAATTAGCTGGGTGTGGTGGCACGCACCTGTAATCCTAGCTATTTCAGAAGCTGAGGTAGGAGAATCGCTTAAATCCGGGAGGTGGAGGTTGCAGTGATCCGAGATCGTGCCACTGCACTCCAGCCTGGGCGACAGAGCAAGACTCTGCCTCGGGGAAAAAAAAGAAAGAAAGAAAACTCTAGTACACACACACACACCCCCACACACACATACAAATGTTTGTAGCAGCTTTATTCATAGTTGTCAAAACTGGAAGTAACTAAGCAACCGAGATGTCCTTCAGTAGGTGAATGGATGAACAAACCATGCATACAACGGAATACACACATACAAAAGAGCTGTCAAGACATATAAAGTAAATTCATCCATGTTAACTACATATCGCTAAGCGAAAAACATCCGTGTGGAAAGGCTACATGTTTATGATTCCATGGTAGAGATGGTAAACAGATCAGGATCTGGATTGCTATCTTCCTCTACATACCAATCCTGCCCCCTTCTTCCTTGGGCAACTTCAACATCACTGCAAATGACCCTGGCCTTGGATCCGTTGAGCACTTCAACTTTAGCAACTAGACCTCCCTACCACCTGAGTCACCTCCTTCTTGATTTCCCAGACCTGCTCTACGTCAGAAAACTTTGGTTCCATCTGGGGCCACAATCTTTAAATATTCTAGTCCTTACTCTCTCCTTGACCCCCACTGCGACAGACCTTTCCTCTCACCATGTCCTGGATTCCCTGGCAGCCCTTTTTCTTGGAATCCTTTTCCTCTTAAGCAGACAAATCCCCTATCATTTGTCACTTTAGCCTTTTTTCTTTTGAGACAGAGTGTCACTGTGTCGCCCAGGCTGGAGTGCAGTGGTGCGATCTCGGCTCACTGCAATCTCCCCAAGTGATTCTCCTGCCTCAGCCTCCCAAGTAGCTTGGACTGCAGGTGTGCACCACCACACCCAGCTAATTTTTGTATTTTTAGTAGAGATGGGGTTTTGCCATCTAGGCCAGGTTGGTCTTGAACTTCTGATCTCAGATGATCCACCTGCCTTGGCCTCCCAAAGTGCTGGGATTCCAGGTGTTAGCCACCACACCTGGCCTACTTCAGCCTTTTCTTTGCCACTAGTTTAACTTCCCTTGCATCTTGATCCTTCCAAAAAATCTGCTTTGCCAACCCCTAAGGGGATGGGTCTAACCATCTGCTCTTCCGTGCACCTGCTCCTAGGCTGAGAAGTGCAACCAGAGAAAACCATCTACTACCCACATGCACCAGGACCACTTAGAAAACCACAATGTCCATTTCATCCGGGCCACCATCACTGCCCAAGAGTCTTGCTGTATTTCCAGCACCAACTCTCTCTCCTTTCCTGTGACACAGCTTTTTTCAAGCTTTCCCCAAACTCATTAATCTTCTCGCCCCACTCCTTCCCCCTTTCCCTCCCATTTCACTGATGAAGAAAAGCCATCACTCTGCTTGTATTGCACCAACAAATGGGTCTACATCTGCCCCTTTCCTTTCTGCTGACTCATCTCTTACACTGAAAAGGCACCCAGGTCTTGGCTTCTTCCACCTTTTCTGAGACTTTAAGTACTTCCTCTCTTTCCTCATCTTTAACTTTTCCAGGTCCACTGGCTCCTCCACATCCCTAAGGTTCTGCTCACTTCAAATAACAAAAAAACATGCAACCACCTCCCAGGACTTCTTTGACTCCACTCTCCAGCCACTCCCTTCTCAACTCCCCTTGGAGCCAAGGTTGTAAGAAACACTTACACCTGCTCTCTTCATTGCCTCACATCTACCATTCAACCTGCTACATTCCTGCAAAACTGCCCTTGCTGCTAAATTCAAAGGACTCTTTTTTAGCCCTGTCTTGGATGACTCATTCTGTAGCATTCCCTCACTTCTGAAACACTGATTTCCAGATACTGCCCTTTCCATACCACCAAGTGTTCTGCTCCCAGGATGCTCTCTCTCTGCCTTCTGTGTGGCCTCCTCTCCTCCGCCCATCCCTTAAATGTCAGCAATCCTCAAGTACTCACTTGGGCCTCTGTTTCTCCTTGGATGATTTCCCCGACCCCAGACCTTCAAATGCAGATGACTCCAATATTTGTATCTCCAGGTTGGACCTTTCCCCGACTTCCAGACTCAAATATCCAATGACCTCCTGCATACTTTATTCCACATGTCCAAACCTAACTCATCTCCAACTCTCAAAACTGCTCCTCCTTTGTGTTCATTGTCTCAAGGATGGGACTACCCAAACACCCAAAGAGGACTCTCTTTTACTCTTCTCTGTCATTTCCCTCCATATCCAATCAATCACCAAGAGCTGTCATTTTGTCTTCTAATATTTTCTTGTGCCCAGCCAGTTTACATCTCCAATCCCTCACACAGATTGAAGGAACAGACCCCACTCTGGCCTCCCTTGCTCCTGCACATGCCTCTCCTCTGGTTTCCCCATCCTAGCACGGACTCCCCTGGACTGGAATCGCCTCCATCATGTTTGCCTCCTACACTCGACTATGAGCTGACAATGGCAAGGGTGACAACTTGTTTATTGTTGACCCCCTGAACCATATCCAGTCAATGACTACTGAATGAACAAATGAATATAACTAGAGTAATGAGAGTCACATAAAAGGCAGCATTACACAATGAGGAAAGAATAACTCTTTAGAGATAGCATTTGGAAGACAGGAGAAAGGTAACATTGTCTCCCAGTCCTGTGATAAATTAGGTTTGGAAAAGCAGAAGGTTCTATTAGAAAAGTGTTCAGAAAAAAAAACAGAAGGCCACTTAAAGCAGATGAATTCACCAGCTATGTAAATTTGAGCAAGTTGTTTCACTTTGCAGAGCCTCTGTTTCTTTATCCATGAAATAACTGTAAAATAGCATGTATGATAGCACGGGTAAAATGCCTAGCATAGTATCTGACTCAGTAAGTTCAGCATAAGTGCTCAATACATGTTTTAAAAATAGTTTTGATTAAAGCCAAGAGGAAGCAGAAACATTCAGTGACTAGGCTCGTGAGCATGGGACTTCACAGGGCAGACAGGACTTGAGAGTGACAAGGTATCAACAGTATGGATTGGGGAGAAAGCTCAGAGCAGACTGGAAGAGTAAAAGAGAAAAGAAGGTCTATGATAACTATCTGTCTTCCTTTCTGGCCCTCATTCTTAGCTTCTTCCTTCCAGAAATACCCATTCTCCATTCTCAGTCCATATGGTCTAGGCCTACCGCCTCTCCTCCATAGGAAGGCCTGTTTCCAAGACCTGGCCAATTAGAGCTTCATGTCTTCCTGGTCAGAGTGATTAGATCATAACAAACAAGATGGGTCACAAGCCAGGGCAATCTGAGCCACTGAGTCTCAATTCCAGGGCATCAGATAGAGCTACTGAAAAAGCAGCAGGTCTTTTCTCCTGAGGTTGCCCTTGGAATATGATACAAGCCTGGAATTGTTGCTAGCCATCCTGCAACCACAGGGGGAGGCTACCTGAGGTGGAACCAGCTCAGAGGAAAGCAGAACCTGGAGGTGGAGAGAGCAAGACCGAGTTCAGATAGTACTGTCCCCACTGCCTAGATTCAGCAGTATTTGAAGTCAGTATCTCCCTAGACTTAGTTATTATATATAAGCCATGAAGCTCTCTTTTGTGCTTACCTGAGTTTGAGCTGGCGTTTCAGTCATTAGGAACTATAAAATGTGTCCATGAGAAAAGCTGGGAACATTTGGCCCTGTCCAATCTCCATGAATATAAAAAGGTCCTGAGACCCAAAGAGAGGAGGGGCCTTAAAGCAAGTTAGCAGCACAGCCTAGACTAGAACCACGTTTCTCCCAATTCCCTCTTCACCTTTTCCAAAAATTTCAGCATCTTTGTGATACAAGCCCAACCTTGCACTTAGGCCCAAGCCTGCTGGTCTGGTCTTAACCTTCCTTTCAGCTCATAGCTCCCACTACTCTGCCCCTTTGTTTAACCTTACGTGGAATGTTTACTAAGTGTCAAGTACTGGGGTAACCCATTTATATTCATGATCCTTGTTTAGTCTTCAAAAACCACTTGAAATGATTCTTCCTGTTTTATAAATGAGGCTTATGAGGCTGAGAGAGGCCAAAAGCCAACCCAAGATCATATGGCAATGAGTTGTCACGATAAGACTCACACCCAGGCCTGTTGGATTCCCTGAGACACAGATTCTCAGCCTATTGTCCACAGACCCAAAAATGTCCACACATAAACTTCAGGAAGGCAGTGAACACCCTAAAATTAAATGCAAATTTGTATATCTGTGCAGTTTTCTGGGGGAACATTCATATGTGATACTGTCAGATTCTCAAAAGAACCCAAGACCCAAAAAAGATTGAGAACTTCTGTGCTACACGGTGTATTCCTTGGGGCTGTGACATAGGCCTGGCTCATAAAAGACCTTTAGTGAACTTGGCCAAACTCTTCCATCTCTGCCATTCTATGAGCAAATCCCAAGGGACTCAGATCCCATGAAGAAGCAGGCAAGCACTAGCCACCGGGTGTCTGGCCACAAGAAGCCTCAAATCCCCTGACAACCTCCTCCCAATCAGCTGATCTTAATATTTCTCTTTTCTTCTCCCAAAACATTTGGATGCTTACTACATGCCAGACATTATGCTAAAGCTCTTCATATTCCATTTATTCTTCATAACAACTGTGCAACAAGAGCACTACTATTATTCTCAGTTACAGAAAAGAAAGCTGGGGCTCAGACAGGTAAGTGACCTGCTTTCTTTTATTTGGAGTCTAATGAGTCTTGTTCTTACACATAAAAGCTCTGCCAGGAAGGGATGCCAACAAGTTCATCCCAAAGAAGGCAGCCCCAGTGGCTGACCAGGCCTGGCCTCTGGCCAGTTTTCAAACCAGAGCTACCAGGGCTATGTCCAGGAGCTGCTGGCTCTCTGACTGGCTGATGGGCCAGCAGGAAGACCATTTCCCAGAGCATTGTTTGAAAAAAATGTGACTTTGCTTTTGGCTCATTTCATCACTTGGTCTGAGCTGGACACAACACAATTGTTCACAGAACAAGCTATACCGCCTTTGCCAAGTTGACCTGGCATCCGCGTGCAAAGCAGATTACATCAGAGCCCCCAGCTGCCCCTCCTCTGGGAGCTCTGTGGCTGGTCAGAGGTAGGGACTGAGTTGGCTCCCAGTCAAATAGTTTTAAGGAAACTATGAATCCCCTGACAAAATTCTCACACTTGTGTTTTTTTTTTTTTTAGCTCAGTTAAAAAGAGACGATTTTTCAAAACAAAGAAAAAAGAAGCATAAGACTTTGGAACTTCTCTTTTCAAAACAAACAATGTGCAGCCCCTACTCCAGATGCACCTAGGTCTTTCTTGGTTCCTACTACATCTCATCAAATAATAATAATGCTAATTGCAGCCTCAATCTTCAAACTACAAGCTGGTGCCTCTCTGAGGATCCCGCTGGACTTGGGGTGGAAGGTCAAGGGTGGAGAAGCCTGGAGAGGGTTGAGCAACAGTGATGCACAAGATCAAGCATTTCCGAGAGAGAAGGCCCAGCTGGAGAGAGGGCCCAAAGGGAATCCAGGCCCCATCACCCAGAGGGCCAGTCATATATACTAGCAATCTCTAGGCCACTGGCCTCATTTGAAACCATAAAAATAAGAACGAAGGAAATCTGTCAACAGTACAATTTGGGGCTTTGGTTTGTGTGCCTTCTCCTGAGGATCATGTAGGTCTGGCTGAGAAATAAGACACCCTACCTCCCTCAGTTGATCCAAGTCTCCAATCATCATTCCAGATCTTCATACCTGGAGCACAGGTTCTGGTCGGACCAAGTCAGTTTAAAGTAGTGCAGGGCCAGGGATCAGGCCATCAGGAATTCAAGAAAATTCAATTTAAAAGTACTTTCTGAGCACCTCATCTATTTGTTCCATACATAGTTAATGAGGGTCTACGATAGACCTGACATTGGGCAAGGTGGTGGGGGACACAGTAATGAACAAGACAGACATGCTCATGGGGCTCCCAGGCCGGCAAGGAGGGTGGAGACTACAGAGTGATACAACATGAGGACAAACTAATAAAGGACCACACGGAGTATAGGGTACAATGTGGGGATGTGTGACCTCATACAGGCTGGGGATTCAGGGAAGACTCTCCAAAGAAATGACATTCAGGCTGAGATCTGATTGGAAGCTCAACAGGGAGGAAGGATTCTGGGCTGTGAAGACTGTACACAGGGGGCCTGACAGGACAGAGATAAGGTATATCAGGTAAGAGAAGGAAGGCCAGGAGGATGGAAAAGAGATGAGGCTGGAGGGGTGGACAGAAGCGAGATCCACCATGCCAAACCCTGCAAAGCATATTAAGGTACTTGAACCTTAGCTTAACTGAAACTGGAAGTCACTGAAGTGATTTAAGCATAGGAAAGGTATGTTCAGTTCCACCTGCTCTGTGCAAATGGACTACAATGGCACAAAACTGGATAAAGGTGGGGGACTCAGGAAGAGAAGGTGGATCTGGGGCCAGGTGCCTGGGAGACAGCCTTGGGGGGGGTGCGCAGCCTATAGGGGACAGCAGCAGATTACTCTCTGGATAGGCACATGCAAGGGGTGTTGCTTACCTGGTTAAACCTCCGAGTAAAGGCCACAACATTAGGGGCAAGACTGTGTTTCTCCTTCTTACTCCATCCACAGCTGGCTAGTTCCTAGGAAGCACAGAATGAATTTCAACAGTGATTCTAGTTGGGATGCAAAATACACCAAGGGCATCAAATGGGAACATAAGCACGCATGAAGGTGGGAAGGAGCTGACACCTTGGCTGTTCCCATCTCTACCAGGAGGGAGAGGAGGGCTGGGTTTGTAGGTGATGGTGCAGCCTGGGACTACCAGAAGTGAGGATAAGTGGGATACTTTTCTCCACAACTCTGGCCATGTTTCCTAGGATTTCTGTGCTAAAAGAAATCCGCTGCCACTCTGCCAGCTTCTCTAAGACCAGAAGTCCTTCTTACAATGCAAATTGTCTGAGGGGGCACAGAAATGTTTTAACCAGCAGAACTCAACCCCGCATAGTTGTGATGCCAGGGCTTCATTAAAATATCTCAGATTTCACTGGCCACATGACATCATACATTCCTGGTGTGAGGCAAAGTCCCAGTCCAAGCCCACTGCAATCAAAGAAGCTTCTGGTATGACCTCAGATTCTGTCCTGTAGTTGGCCCCTCCAATCCCTCATATAACCAAAAGCATGCAGAAGGAAAGGTCCCCTTTAATATCTTGTTCGGGGGCCTTGTCTCTCTTTTTTTTTTTTTTTTTTTTTTTTTGCTAGGTTTAGCATTATAATTTGAAGAACTGAATTATCTAGATTTCATTTATCAGTAAGCCTGGCTCTTAGCCAAGGGATGAAAGCTGGACACAATAGGAGCAATCTAATGGGATTACTTGGTGCTAAAAAAAGGACTAAGGAGAAGCCATCATCCAAATGCCCAGCATTCTCAGTGTGTGCCTTGTGGAGCCCTGACAGAGATTGGAGGAAAGGTAGCACAGGCTGCAGATTCTGAAGTTCTCCACCTACAAGTTACAAGATTGCCTTTTAATTCCTACCAAGCCTCAATATTACTAATAGCATTGGTTTTTTGCCATTCACCTAGAGTTTTTGTAAGATCTTTAGTGAGAGGCAGCTGCCCAGCAGCTGCAATAGGTATAGATCAGGGGTCTCCTAGGAAAGCAGGGAGGGGAGCAGTAGGAACAGCCCAGGACAAAACTGGCTGCCAGCAGTCACTTCTGAAGGTCCACGCCTGTGAAACACACCTTAGGACCTGACCATCAGCCATAGAAAGGGGCTTGGTGGGAGTCTGGCTAAAGGCAACAGCAGCTGCTGGTAACAAGATGAATGCCCTCAACTTGGGAAGACAGAGGAACCAGCCAGGGGCCGAGACGTCTCCTCCTGGTGCCTCACTTCTGTCCTTAAGGTCACCCACACAAGAGAACACAAATAACCTGGAGCCTGCCATGTCCTTCACACCCTCACAACTTAGACTCAAGTTAATAGCAATGACAACAGAATTCACTGGTGCTACCATTTAGCAAGAATTCCCCACACAGCAGGTGCTGGACAGGGCACCTCACCTATGTCATCTCATGTAATTCTCGCCACACCCATTTTAATAAAGAGGTTTCTTTCTCTTGGATGAATATTGTGACTCTACTTCTTTTCAAAAGCAGAGATGAATCTCTTTAAGTTGTAGAAGTTCCAGCTGTTTACTATGATTCTCCTTGTTCTGACGACATATATTTGCACTTGGTTTCTTTTTCTAATTTTTATTTTTGTAGAGATGGGGGTTTCACTGTGTTGCCCAGGCTGGTCTCAAATTCCTGGCCTTAAGCGATCCTCTTGCTTTGGCCTCCAAAAGGGCTGGGATTACAGGCATGAGCCACTGCACCCGGCCTATGTTCGGTTTCAAATGTATGTTTGACCTACCTCAGTTACACGTACTATCTCCCTCTCTTTAAAACACATACTTGAATCACTTTGCAAATATATGTTATTATTGCCCTTTTAAAGTTTGTTTGTGAAGACAAAGGCCTTTCTCCCCAGTGGATCACAAAGCCAGTCCTGGAAAAGTATAGGTTTTATAATAAAATATAAAACCCTACTCATAAAACTGATGTTTCAGGACTGAGGCACAGTTGTTGCCCAATTTCTAGCTGATAACTGCTCCCTTTGTATTTTTCCTAAATTTTTGAATAAATAGCAGAAGTCGTGTGTGTTTGCACGCACGCATGCACGCAAGCATGTGCATGCGTGAATTTAATTCAGACTCTGTGGTCTTATTTCCACACTGTAATAACTTCAGACAACACCCGGAAAGGGAGAAGAGTGGATCCTAGGGTCAGATCCTGGCTGGCCATACACCAGCTACATGATGCTTATCTTCTCAGAACTTCTAGTTTCTCATCTTAAAGTGGGTATGATACTATACTTATCTGTGAAGCTCATTATAACAATTAAATGAGATTAAGACATGCAAAGCACCTAGCATGTGACAGGTACTTGATAAAGGTCACCTGCCTTCCTCTTCCCAGGGAGGTTAAGCAACCTCCTTGCTGTTAAGCAACAAGGCGATACTCAGACTCAGTTTGAATGCCAAACGTCTTCTTTTTCCCACACCATACTCTCTTTACTGTCTTGAATTATTAACAAAATCTATTATTATTTCTCTTTCATTTTGCTGATATCATGCAGGCAAGAATCAAAGTTGGTACTTAACACATCTTCCCTAAATTTACTTGGTTTGAACATTTCTAAGACCCTAATTCAAAAACTCTATGTGGAGTTATTGGGTTTTGACAATTTCCTAAGGAACCTTTTGCACTGGAATGCATGTAATATTTAAAATTAACACATCAGCAGAGTAAAACATTATGTTTGAGAAGTACTTTGATAAAATGCAAGGAGTAAAGGATTTTGAGCCAAATATCTCACTCTGAATCCCAGATCTTGTCACTTATTTCCTGGGAAACTCCAGACAAATCACCTTTCTTGGCATCAGGTCCTTCAGTACTAAATAGGAAGATGCTGTAGCTAACCCCATAGAATTGTGATGGAGGCTGAAGAAGGCATAGCCTGACAAGGGAGGTGACATGCGGGGCACAGGGCCTGGCTGAGAGCAGATGCTCAAGCAGCCTCTGTTGAATGAATGAAGCATGAGCACTCCTCAGTGTGAAGAACCCCCAAATTCAGCGTAGAAGATTTATCAGCGTCAAAAGAAATAAGACCATTCTATCTGTGCTAAAACAAGTACTGGGCCTTACCGCTTTGGCGCAGTTCCTCTTCTGTGTTTGGCCTTACAGGATTACAAGAGATTCCATCTGTGTTAAGTGGGTTTAGGAAAATGTGAAGTAATAGAACAAAACTCTTCCAGTCACTAATGCCTAAAAAAGGTCCACACTGTGGAACTTATTTGAGTGTAATTTAGTTAAAATTGACCAGAAGAGACAAGGCTAATTCTAGAAGGGAGACCAGGGTTTGGGATGAGCCCAGTACAGCCTTGGTAGCTCTGTGTCTGTAGTGAGCCACTGAGCTGCCCAGGGACTGTCGCACAGCCCTTCCCATGGGCGCTGAGGCCCACATCTTGCCCAGGCGGTCCCTGGCCCTGACTTCGTGGCTGAGCTGACTGAATGTGAGGGCACTAAGAGCTTGTGCAGTCCTTTGCCAGGTGCTGCTGAGACCTTCCTCCTGTCACCACGGTGTTCCTCAGGCTCATCACGGAAAAACAGACACTATGAGAGGAAAACTTCCTGCCACCAAACTTAAACATCCTTGCATCCTCTCCCTCCTTCTGGCTTTAATGAAAGAGGGGCTTCTTTCGCTCTCTTCCTGCGCCATCCCATCCCTCTGCCTTCTTAGAGACCTTACTCTGATGCTGTCATCCCTGTACCTTCCACCTCTTCCTCTCCAATTTCTCCTTCCTGCTAGCATTTTAACATGCATTAAGCTTCTCCAATTAATATTAATAACAATAAAAAACACCTCTCCCAGACCCCGTCCCCTCCAGCTCCTGCTACTTTTCTCCCTCGCAAGAGAACGACTTAAACTCATTCCCCTCTCCTACCTGCCTTCCCTGCTTCTGCTCCCCTGTAACTGTTCCTTCCCCTAAGACAACTTCCCAACTAGGAAATCAGTGCCCCTTCACCGGCCGCTCTTGACCCCGGCCGTATTTGTTGTCCTCTGTCTTGCTTCTGCTCACTACATTCTCCTGTTGTTTCCCCACCTTTCGGGCCCCTCATTCTTAGTCTTATTTTCCGGCTGCTCTTTTCTTTTCTGACACAATCTCCACCTCAACTTGTCCAAGGTCATCTTCTACATTCTTCTATATTTCTCCCTAGAAGATCACACATACCGACTGTTGTGGTTTCAACTACATGTCTGTGTCCAGCCCAAGTTTCTCTCCTGAACTCCCATCTAGGATAGCCAGGTACCTCCTGGCCATACCTTCTTCGGCATCCCACAGACAACTGAAAATCAGTGGGCCCAGAACCAAAAGGGTATCTGACCGGCTGCCTTAAATAAAAAACACATAACAACAAAAAATTCATTTAGACATTCACTCTGACAATCAAAGAAGAATGTTTATCACAAAGACACTGTGGAAATAATCCCCAACTGTGCAAAAAACAACTTAGTCTTAATACCCCCACCTGTAAGCATTCCTAGGTGAAAGCAAGAATCAACACTGGTTTCAGCTGCCCCTGCAAAGCTGCTCTAGGCCACACCACCATGAAGCTCACTCCACTAGCTGCCGGTTTTGTGCTTAGGGGTCTGGGAGTCAGATGCCTTGAGGTGGGCTGAGAAAGGCCCAACCCTGACCGTGTCTGGAGTCTACCAGGTAAGGCCTTGGGAGAGGAGACCTGGGGAGTGGTGACAAGTCCTCTCTGAAGACCCCCACAGCATCTAGGCCATCAGGCCATAGGAAGCTGGCGTCAGCACATGGCCCTTCCACGTGTGCCTAACTCTCACTGCAGTCATCTCCAAATCACATTCATCAAACGTGTCCACATGGAAAACGCATTGCCTCAAGGGCGAGTCCCTACAACAGACTCAGGACCACTGCCAGGCTGGCACCAGCAAACAACAGCACATCACCACTGTGCTCAATGGCTTTCTTCTTCCTCCTCCCTCCATTTTTCTCCCATTCTTCCCATCCCACCCTCTCACAGGAAGGGGATTTAAAAAAAAAAAAAAAAAAAACAGGAAAGACCTGCCAGATTTGCTTTTATAAATCATCTTCAGAAGAACCGGTGGGACAATTACACACCTAGCCAAAGGAGTTCTAAAACACCCTAGAAGACAGGCGACCCTAGGAGACGGGCGACCCTAGGAGACGGGCGACCCTAGGAGACGGGCGACCCTAGGAGACGGGTGACCCTAGGAGACGGGCGACCCTAGGAGACGGGTGACCCTAGGAGACAGGTGACCCAGTAAGACAGGGAGACAGTGCCAGTTTTGGGGACCTGACCAGAGTGGGTCTGACTGGGGAGTAAGGCATTCAGGGCCTAGACTCTTGTGACAGAGTTAAGAATGGGCTAAGGAGATGGGCAAATAATAGAGAGTGGCTGGCGTGTCCTTCAGGGACCTCCATGCCTTATCACCCACAAGGAGTCTACGTTCTTCTCTATCTATAGTTCACCCCGGGAGACTACATATACTGACTGCTGTGGCAGTAGCAAAGGTGCATGATGTCCACACCTTCCTTGTGTGAAAGTCGGGGGTCTAGAGGCCCAAGCAGGAGTAACTGAATTCCATGAAAGCTCCCCAACCTGGGATCTGGCAGAGGGGCTGGCTCTGGTCTCAGAAGTGAGCTCTGAGGGCACAAGGGTCACAAAAAAGAGGCCACAGCATATAGTAGTTAAGGACTTACATGGACCAGGGCTGATTCCCTGGCTGTGTGACCCTGGACAAGTCACTTAAAACTCTCAGTGCCTGACTTTCTGCATCTGAAAAATGGCATTAATACTAGCACCTCCTTTGTAAGGTAGTTATAGGAATTAAATGGGCTGATATTTGCAAAGTGCTTAGAAAAAAATGGCACATTGTAATGTTTTTAACGTGCTTATTAAATTAAATAATGCTCACAGGGAAAGGCAGTGCTGAGCAGTGGGTGCAGGGGTTAAAAATCCAGGCCAGGAGAGCCCCTGGAATCAGATGGAGGAGGCACACAGGACAGCAGTCCCTGGACACTAGGACTCCAGTGGTGCCAGGATGAGAGCCAAGGCCTAGCCAGAAGGAAGCACCAGCAAGATTTATTGAGCACCTACATTGTGCCAGGACGTGTGCTACACACTCCACAGAGACCATCTCATTTTATCCTCACAGAACCCTCACAGTGTATACGACTGCTCTGACCTCCAATTTCTAAATGAAAAAATATGTAACAAGTAGGTAAATTAATTTATCCAGACCACACAGGTAGTGGATGGTAGAAGTGATGGGAGCCCATTCTCACCATAGCCAGAACAGAGCTGCAGGCCACAGCCGGGGCTCCAGCAGGCTCCCAGCCTAGAGGAGAACTGGGTGACATGAAGGAACAGACCAAAGCAGAACCTGGGCAGGCTTCTGAGAGCACCACACCTGAGTCAGGGCCAGCCCAGGAATCAGGCTGCCATGGCCAGAATAGGGCACAGTGCCTCTGGCAACAGAGGCAGGGCTTAAAAGACAAAAGGGATCGTAGGATCCAGAGTCAAAATGTCCACAGACATACAGGGAGCTCCTCCAGGGGTGGAGACTTAGGGATATATAGAATCAGTGTTTACTGACTGTTAAAATGGCCTGCTAGACTCTGGGCTAGGGGACTTACATGCCGTAACTTACTGAATCCACAAACAAGACGATGAGATAGGTACCACTTGATGGATAAGACTATGAGACTCAGAGATTGCCACATGTCTAAGGTCACACGGCTAGTAAGTGCTGGAACCGGGATTCAAACCTCAGTCTGATTCCAGAGCCCATGCTCTACATGGTGTCAGAAAAGTGAGAACTCAGAACAATCTGAGACTACAAAGCAAGCTAAGGGAAGCAAAGCGGCTTCTTGGTTCTTTTAGGCAGCAAATGCGCCATAGTTTATGGATATGCTAATTGGGGAGAATACTCATCTGGTCTGTTTCAGGGAAGCCCCATCCACTGGTGGGTGGGGGGTCACATCCAATACCACTAGTTCTCCCCTCGGTAAAATCTGCAGTTCCAGCAGATCCTAATAGTTATTAACAAAATATAAATGCTTGTATTTGTATATATTTCACTGTAAACACAATCAAATATCATCTTTTTCTACAACCCTTAATGAGACCATGAATCAAATATGTGAGAGAACAATAAAGTTAGTCCATTATTAAAAACAGGTTTCAAAAGCGAGAAGCTAATTCCATCATCTGCGTCTATGACACACCCAAAACCACCTACAACTGGTGCCATATTAAGTTCAAAATGGGTGGCATGTTCAAATGACACCTGACATACACATTTGCCTAACGTCACTCCCAAAACCCCTCTGACAAAGCACAGAAGTAAAAGATAAACCTAAACTAGGAATGAGAACGGAGTGGATGGCACTACTACCCTCATCAAATGAGAGATTTCAGCACATTACTGGAGATCAGCATGGATTTTGATTAAATGAAAACAGAAAGTCTCAAGCTAGACTATGCCAGGAAGGGGCTACAGAGGTGGTAAAGACAGGTTGCCTTGGGGGACCTCAGAGAGGCTCCTGACTCAGAGTCATTAAGGAACAATAAACGGGGGACAAATGAAAGGTCAGTGTACTGGACACTGTCTCAGCCAGCACCCCCACCTGCTGCGTGCTAGCATCCACCTCCAGGCAAAAAGCAGGATGGGAGAATTAAAGGCTTCCATGCTGGAACCCCCAGAATAAAGGTCGCCTCCTTTTGCTGACAGAAAACTGCACCCTGCGCGCCAGTCCCCACTCTGTCATCCTGCAGTGCAGGCAACCTGCTGTTTCTTGCCCAGGCCACTTGGCTCTCCCAGGCAGACTCCCCTCAGGAGAAAAGCCAGGGGAAAAAAATCACAACACCTACAAGCCACCAGTCATATGAGTTAAGCCAACAGAACGGAAGGAAAACCAAGGTAATAAATGACAATGACTTTGGAAGAAACAGAGACAAAACCTTAGAAAAAACCCTCTAATGTACTTAGACACTGTTAAGAAAACGAAATGCAACAGACTGAAAAAACATTTTGTAAAACAAATATCTGATAGAAAAAAGACTTGTATATAAAATATAAAGAACTGTTATAACTCAACAATAAAAAGTCAAACAACCCAATGTGATGGTTAATACTGAGTGTCAACTTGATTGGATTGAAGGATGCAAAGTATTGATCCTGGGTGTGTCTGTGAGGGTGTTGCCAAAGGAGATTCACATTTGAGTCAGCGGGCTGGGAAAGGCAGACCCACCCTTAAACTGGGTGGGCACCATTTAATCAGCTGCCAATGCAGCTAAAATATAAAGCAGGCAGAAAAAATGTGAAAAGACTAGACTGGCCTACCCTCCCAGTCTACATCTTTCTCCCATGCTGGATGGTTCCTGCCCTCAAACGTCAAACTCCAAGTTCTTCAGTTTTGGGACTCGGACTGGCTCTCCTTGCTCCTCAGCTTGCAGACAGCCTATTGTGGGACCCTGTGATCATGTGAGTGAATACTTAATAAACTCCCCTTTGTATATATATATCCTATTAGTTCTGTCTTTCTAGAGAATACACCAATTTTTTTAAAAAGTAAACCACATCTGTAATCCCAGCACTCTGGGAGGTAGAGGCAGGAGGATTGCTTGAGCCCAAGAGTTTAAAACCAGCCTGGGCAATATAGTGCAACCCTGTCTCTACAGAAAATCAGAAAAAAAAAAAACAAAACACTTAGCCAGGCATGGTGGTGCTTGCCTGTAGTCTCAGCTACTCAGGAGGCTGAGGCAGGAGGATTGCTTGAGCCTAGGAGTTCGAGGCTGCAGTGAGCCATGATCATACCACTACACTCCAGCCTGGATGACAGAACGAAGACTGTCCCCCCAAAAAAAGTAAACAAAAGACACTTTACCAGGTGGATGCATGGACGGCAAGCAAACACAGGGGAAGGTGCTCTATGTCATTAGTCAGTAGGGAAATGCAAACTAAAAGACAATGGACACCATATCTAGTTCAATCATAGCAAAAAGCACACATGAGTGACAATACCAGGTGCTGTGGAGGATCAGAACAGCCATTTAGGAAAGCAGGTGGGCAGTTTCCCATCAAGTTAGGCACACACTTATCAACTGCCCTAGCAATCCCACTGGTAGGCCCAGCAATCCCACTGGGTAGGTATTTACCCAATACCAATATATGTCTACAAAAAACTTGCATGTGCATGTTTATGACAACTTCATTCTCTATTTCCCTAGACTAGAAATAACCTGGATTTCCACCAGCTGGTGAGGGGATGAACAAATCATGGTACAGCCATATAATCCAATACTACTCAGCAATAAAAACAGGAATGAGAG
This sequence comes from Colobus angolensis palliatus, assembly GCF_000951035.1. NCBI lineage: Eukaryota > Metazoa > Chordata > Mammalia > Primates > Cercopithecidae > Colobus > Colobus angolensis. Next base: position 8,271,444 of record NW_012122931.1, read on the forward strand.
TGACACACATCAGCGTACATGAGTGTCAACAGTTTTATACTAAGTGAAAGAATTCACACAAGAAAGTATTACGATTTGACTTACATGACATTCTGGAAAAGGTAAACATGACAGAGACAGAAATTAGATCCTTGGTTGCCAAGGACTGGGAACAGGAGGCAAACTGGCTACAAAGGGGCACAGAGAACTTTTGGGGTTGACAGACAAGCTCTCCACATGAGAACACTCATTCTTCAAAATCACCAAACTGTTCACTAAAATGGGTGATTTTTACTGGATGTAATTATACCTCAATAAATATGACTAAGAAAAAAAAAAAGGAGAGTCCATCCATAGACAATTGCAAAGGAAGTCCCAAAGCTGTGCAAAAGACTAGAGAACAACTAGTTCAAATTGGAGTAGGTCAAAGGGCTCCTGAAGGGAAGCCTCTGGGGAACTATAAAAGCAATTAAAAATATAACAGAAATCAAAATATAATACATACCCAGTATCAAGCAATCAATGGATTAAAAGAAAAGAAAAATCTACAGGTCTTGTGAGGCATATTCTCTTTTGAATGGCCCAGGGTTACCAGGGAATGAAACACAATCCTGGCATAGTACATGGCTTGACTATGTGGAACAGTTACGTAGCCGTAATAATAAGTGTTGTTTGATGGTTTTCAGCTTTAAGAGTTCACCTAAGGAAAAGTGTGATGAGTTTGGTGAAGCTCATTAATTAGGCAATGTGAAAGTGTAATCAACAGAAGGTGGGCAGTAGAGAACTGGAGGGAAAGCATAGGAAGTGAGCGGTCACAAGATACCATACAGAGCTGGTCAAACAAGAAGTTCAGGTTTTGGTGTGCCAAATAAAATTCCAAAAGTAACCAGTAGAAAAAACAGTTTAGAGTTTACCTTTGGGGAAGGAACTGAGGTGAAGGTTTTCCTTCATCAGCCTTCCTGTACTATTCGATTATCATGTACAAGATTACTTTGAAAAAAATAATTTTTAGTAGATGACATTACACATTGTAAACCTCATAAAAATTAAATTTTGAAGTTGAGTAAATACTCTAAAATATGCCAAATTTTTATAAAATCATAACCTGCTTATAACCTATCAGTGTCAACATTTATAAATAACAAGCAGTTTTCACACGACCACTAGGTGCTTCTGTACTTTTCTTTTTTTTTTTTTTTTTTGACACAGAGTCTCGCTCTGTCACCCAGGCTGGAGGGCAGTGGTGTGATCTCAGCTTACTGCAACCTCCGCCTCCCAGGTTCAAGCAATTCTTCTGCCTCAGCTTCCCGAGTAGTTTGGATTACAGGCGCTCGCCACCATGCCTGGCTAATTTTTGTATTTTTAGTAGAGACGGGGTTTTGCCATGTTGGCCAGGCTAGTCTCCAAATCCTGACGTCAGATGATCCGCCCACCTCAGCCTCCCAAAGTGCTGGGATTACAGACGTGAGCCACCGCGCCCAGCCCCGTTTCTGTACTTTTTGATGGAGTAATCATGTGAAAATCATGACCAGCTGGACCTTAGGGAAACACACCTGTCCTACAGGAGAGCTGTTAAGGCTAGAATCAAGTGCACACAGGTCCCCTGGTAGCAGAGGGAGGGAGTGTTCACACTGAGGGAGTCAGAAAAGCTCACGGCTGGTGGGGAACTCCCTGCTACGCCCTGTCGCAAGCCCTCCCTGGAACAAGACCAGCTGCAGTGAAACATGAAAGAAAAACAGGAAGGAGAGAAAGACAAAAAGGGCAAGGAAGTGAGGAAAGACGAAGAAAAATTGAAGAAAAGAAGGGAGGAGGAGGAGGAGGAATAAAGGGATTAAGGGCAAGTCGGAAAGGAAGGAGAGAGAGCCATCTAAGTGCCAGGACTGCTGGAAAGGTTCCACAGTGAGTCAGACCACATCTTCAGCTTCGTGTCTGCTCAAAGCGGGGAAAGACAGGAACATAAATTACCACAATTCAAGGCCACAAAGGACAACGGGACTTTCCTGCTTTATTTCTCAAGGTTGCAGTCCTAATAGACACTGCCTAGGTCCAAGCCTTCTGGGAACTGCCAGTGGACTGAGGTATCTTTAGTTCTTTCTTGGATGATGACGGTGATGATGATGATGATGATGATGATGATGATGATGGTGTTTGAAGAAGGGAAAGGGTTGATACGAAAGGATAAAGGAGAAAGGAAGAGAAAAAGGAAGAGACAACAGTGATTGGCAGTTTATAAAGCACATCTACATTCATTTATTCATCAAAACTAAAGTATGTTTTAGGAAATGCAGCAGTGAACAAACATGCTCTTACTTTTGTGGTGCTTACCTTGTACAGACGGAGAGAGATTTTAAAGAAATCGTAATAAGTCAGATGATAAATCCCGTGAAAAAGTATGAATGAGGATGAAGGTAGGAATATTTGGAGGGGAAGCCTCAGCAGGTCTGTCTGATAAGCTGGCATGGAGTAGAGACAGGAACGAGGTGAGGGAGCAGGCTCTGCAGGTATCTAGGGGAGGAGGGTCCCAGGCAGAAGGAAGTGAAGTGCACAGGTCAAAACCCTGAGTCAGGAACACCATGGGATATCTGAGAACAGCAAGGTAGCCCACAGCTGGAGCAGAAGGAGCCTGGGGAGGAGTGGGAGGAGAAACAGTGAGACGGACAGGGGTGGGAGGCCAGGTCCCAGCCTTAAGGGAAGGCAAAGAGTGGAACTGTTTTTTTTTTTCTGCACAGGAGGGGAAAACGTAGGGACTGGGCAGAGGTGGCTCCCCAAACCCTCATATGGAGTGTTTGGTAGGCTGTATTGTTCTGATGCCATGAAGGAGAGCATGGCAGAGAGGGCCCAAAACCTTTAAGCACCTTCTATACTAGAATCAAGTTTGGTAACTGCATGGGATATTTGCATTTTCTTACGTGAGAGCAACTCACTTTGGTAATTTGAAATAGATACCTGCTAAGGGCTGTGTGTATGGAGAAAGAGAGGAGGCAGGGTGGGCTGTGGAAAATGAACATGAGGGCCTCCTAAGGCCCCAGAACCCCTGGCTAGACAAACCACAAGAGGGTGAAAGGATCACTGTGGAAAAAATGGTGCCTCCCGTGAAGTCGGTATACACATGTAGGTACTCACCGAATAAGCAGAAGTAATTCATCTTTCTCAGCTTTCAGTTCATACTAGTTTCTATAGAATAACAACTCATTTACAGTCACTACTGTTTCATCAAATCCTCAAGCTACCATCTGCTTGGAAAACAGGTAGACTTAGGGTCAGGAAGATGATGCAAATTTCCCAAAACCTTCCCTCTCCAGTCCTAGTACTACGTAGCTCTGCACAATTAGAACCAGCTGTCAATGCAGGGCAGCAGCCAACTGCAACCCTGTGAGCATTCTCCCATCCACGTGACAGAGAAAGAGCCCAATTAGCAGACTGAGAGCAGCAGCTGCCAGCAGCTCTGCTCACAAGATTAACAAACCAGGGCTAGGCCCACAGGGCCACATGTTCATTCCACTCTTACACTGGGAACTATGTTCAATTCCCTTTCTCCATATTCTTGGGAAGTGTTTTTTTTCCAAATACATCATTCAGATGTTCTCTTTAAAAAAAAAAAAAAAAAAAAAAACTTTGCTTTTTTTTTTACTAGGGACCTAATACATGTTCATTACAGAAAACCTGCACAATACAGAAAGCCCAATGAATAACTTTTTTAAAAAATCTGAATGCCTCCTTTTTTTTTTTTTTTTTTTTTGAGACAAGAGTCTCCCGCTGTTGCCCAGGCTGGAGTGCAGTGGTGCGATCTCGGCTCACTACAACCTCTGCTTCCAGGGTTCAAGCAATTCTCCTGCCTCAGCCTCCTGAGTAACTGGGATTACAGGTGCCCACCACCATGCCCAGCTAATTTTTGTATTTTTAGTATACATGGGGTTTCACCATGTTGGCCAGGCTGGTCTCGAACTCTCGACCTCAAGTGATCCACTTGCCTCGGCCTCACAAAGTGCTAGGATTACAACTGTGAACCACCAAGCCTGGCTGGCAGGGTCTTATTATATTGCTTAGGCTGGTCTTAAACTCCTGGGCTCAAACAATCCTTCTGCCTGAACCTCCCAAGCAGCTGGAACTATGGGTTACAACACCCCTATGAGATAGGTACTACTTTTGCCCCATTTTACAGATGAAGAAACAGAGGCGAAGCTGGAGAAGTTCAACAATTTGCTCAAATTCTCTTATGTGTTCAATATGAGAGCCAGGACTAAACCCAGGCCTGTGGCCTTTGGAGCCTAGACCCTCAGCCACAGAGCACATCCATGCCCAGGATGGTGGCTATGCCCACACAGGTGCAGGGGCACACACATGCACACACACTCGCTCTCAACTGAGCTCATACTATAGCTGTGGTTTTATAATCTGCTTTTGTTCTTAATCCATTACAAACATTTTCTCACATCTGCCCACCATTCCTTTTTAGAATTCCTGCGATATACACACATGACATCTCCTAGAAACAATTCATCACATTCATCTTCCTTTGCTTTTGCTCTGAGTTTCACAAGAAAATTGTAGTTTGTCCCTTAATTTATTACTTTGGTTTTCTGCAATCTCTAACTTGTTCTCACTTTTCCCATTGCAATTCATGTTTCTCAGCACAGCTCAATCTTTCTTAATGTTGATCCTCATGTGCTGCAGGGTCATCCTGACCATTGCTGGGAACACAAAATGAAATTTCTGGAAGTACCTGCTTCACAGGAAGGTGCAGGCTCTAACCTAATCTTCGCACTGCCTTATATTTCTAACTGAAACTTTTCTATATTTGATGAATATGCTAAAAACCCTGCAAGAAATGAAAAAAGTTAACCCAAAGATTCCAGGACCACATGGCTTTACCAGTGAGTTCTCTCTGGCTTTTGAAGAATACATAATACTTACAGCAAATAATTTATACCAGGGCACAAAAAGTGATGGAAAAAAATCCCCAAACTTAACAAATTTGGCTAAGAAATATAGGAATCAGCTAATGTTCATAATCAAACAAGCATATTGATAATTCCAAGATAAAAAAGTGATATGATCCTCCCAATAGATACTGAAATGGTAACTGGCAAAATGTAACATTCGAGATTTTAAAAAAGAGAAAAACAATTTAGAAGCTTAGTAGTATCTGTCTCAAACCAACAGCCCTCATTATACAATTGAGAGAAACACTACAGGAATTTGAATTGAAATTATAAACAACCAAACCCCCATGATACACATTTACCTGTGTAACAAACCTGCATGCCCTGCACACGCACCCTTCAACTTAAAATCAAAGTTGAAAAGAAATAACAGCCTCAACCTGGAAACACAAACGTCAAACAGCAGAATGGACAGACAAGTTGTAGTACATTTATACAGCAGAATATTAGTAAGCAATAAAAAATAATGAACAGCAGCCGGATGTGGTGGCTCACACCTGTAATCCCAGCATTTTGGGAGGCCGAGGTGGGTGGATCACGAGGTCAGGAGATCGAGACCATCCTGGCTAACACGGTGAAACCCTGTCTCTACTAAAAATAAAAAAAATTAGCTGGGCATGGTGACAGGCACCTGTAGTCACAGCTACTCGGGAGGCTGAGAAAGAATGGCATGAACCCAGGAGGCGGAGCTTGCAGTGAGCCAAGATTGCGCCACTGCACTCCAGCCTGGGTGACACAGCAAAATTCCATCTCAAAAGTAAAATAAAATAAAATAAAATAAATAAAATAAAATAAAATAAAATAAATAATGAACAGTAAATGCATGGAACAATGGAAAAAAGAGTAACAACAGGTGCTACAGCCTTTCTCATCTAGGTTTCTTATCTGAACCACAGAGTACAGAAAATGATCTGAGTGACTGTTTAACTCTCCTGAGATGGTACATTTATTACATACAACGGACCTTCAGGCACTAGGTTAATTCTCTCATGAAATCCTGGTTGAGAAAGGCCTCTGAGGCTGTAACTCAGCGATGTCCAACAGAAATATAATGTAATCCACATATTTTAAATTCTCAAATGCCATGTTTTGAAAAAGGAAAAATAAATGGGTAAAATTAATTTTGACAATTTATTTTATTTAACTCAACATAGTCACGTACTGCAGAATGACGTTTTGGTCAACAACAGACCACATATACAACAGTGGTCCCATAAGATTATAATGGAGCTAAAAATTCCTATCACCTAGTGATGTTGTAGTCATAGAAAGGTTGTAACACAACTCAGTACTCAAGTGTTTGTGGTGATGCTGGTGTAAACAAATCTACTGTGCTACCAGTCATACAAAGGTACAGCACATACAATTATATACAGTACATAATACTTGATAATAAATGACTGTTACTGGTTTACGTATTTGCTATACTTTTCATTGTTATTATTATTATTTTTTGAGAAGGAGTCTGTCACCCAGGCTGGAGTGCAGCAGCACGAACTCAGCTCACTGCAACCTCTGCCTCCCAGGTTCAAGCGATTCTTGTGCCTCAGCCTCTGAGTAGCTGGGACTCCAGGCACATGCCACCACACTCAGCTAATTTCTGCATTTTCAGTAGAGATGGGGTTTCACCGTGTTCGCCAGGCTGGTATCTCCTGACCTTAAGTGATCCACCTGCCTTGGCCTCCCAAAGTGTTTGGGATTACAGGCGTGAGCCACTGCGCCCAGCCCACTGTTAATTTTAGAATGTACTCCTTCTGCTTTTTTTTCCAAAGTTAACTATAAAATAGCCTCAGGCAGGTCCTTCCAGAAGAAGGCATTATTTTGTTTGGTTGGTTGGTTTGGGTTTTTGTTTTTGTTTTTATTTTTTTTGAGACGGAGTCTTGTTTTCACTCAGGCTGGAGCGCAATGGCGCAATCTCGGGTCACTGCAACCTCTGCCTCCCAGGTTCAAGTAATTATCCTGCCTCAGCCTCCCAAATAGCTGGGATTACAGGTGCACCAATATGCCCAGCTAAGTTTTCGTATTTTTTAGTAGAGATGGGGTTTCACCATGTTGGTCAGGCTGGTCTCAAACTCCTGACCTCAGGTGATCCACCCGGCTCAGCCTCCCAAAGTGCTGGGATTACAGGTGTGAGCCACGGCACCCAGCCAGAAGAAGGCATTATTATAGGAGATGACAGCTCCATGTGTATTACCATCACTGAAAACCTCCCAGTGGGACAAGATGTGGAGGTGGAAGACAGTGATATTTACGATTCTGACCCTGAGTAGACCTAGGCTAATGTGTGTGTCTGCGTCTTAGTTCTTAATAAAAAAGATGAAAAAGTAGAAAAAATAATTTTAAAAATACAAAAAATCTTACAGAATAAGGATATTAAAAAAGAAAAGATTTTTGTACAGCTGAACAATGTATGTTTTAAGCTAAGTGTTATTACAAAAGAGTCAAAAAGATTTTTTTAAAGTGTGTAAAGTAAAAAAGTTACAGTACGCTAAGGTTAATTTATTATTGAAGAACATTTTTTACAGATTTCGTATAGCCTACATATACAGCATTTATAAAGTCTACAGTTGTGTATTACAGTAATGTCCTAGGCCTGTACATTCACTCACCACTGACCCTCCCAGAACAACTTCTAGTCTTGGAAGCTCTATTCATGGTAAGTGTCCTATATAGGTATACCATTTTTATCTTTTACATTATACTTTTATTGCACCTTTTCTATGTTTAACTATGTTTAGCTACACAGATACTACTGTATTACACTTGCCTACATTACTCAGTGTACTCTCTCTGTACAGGTTTGTAGCCCAGGAGCAAGAGGCTATGCCTTATCACCTAAATGTATAGTAGGCAATGCCATCTAGGTTTGTGTAAGTCCACGATATGGTGTTCACACAAGGGCAAAATCGTCTAATGATGCATTTCTCAGGATGCATCCCATCTTTAAGTGACACATGACTGTATATCCAAGATATTATCTTTTCAAAATGTAACCAATAGAAAATGTAACAAATTATTAAGGAGATACTTTCCTTTTTTGTAGTAAGTCTTTGAAATCTGGTCTTTATTTAGTATTTACAGAACATCTCAATTTGAAGTAATGACATTTCAAATGCTCAACAGCCACATGGGGCAGCCACCATATTAAGACAACACAGCTCTAACTGATGTAAAAAGACAAGACACTGAAATATAAGGTATACTTCTTGAAAAGGAGGGATCAAGGTAGGAGAACCAAAGACAAACCATGAAGCCCCATCAATAAGGGCTGGAGTGAGGCTGGAGTCAAGGCAGGCAGCTAAGAACCAGAGGGCAAGGTCAGCCCAGGACAAGTAGGAAGACGGAACAGATGATGAGACTGCATATGACTGACCTAGGTTGTTTGTATCTCCACTGTCTGAAGTCTGTCCCCACCTCCATGCCTCACTCCTGCAAAAGCAGGTAGGGCTTGTCATTAATGGGTTAAGCAGATCCAGCTGCAATTGTTAGAGGCCTCGGGTTATAGGTAGAATGAAATAAATACAAAAAAAGACTACAAGACGCATGCAGCTCACATTGGCAATTTTATATTTTTATGAGGACTTCCTAAATCAGGAGTTCTGGGTTCTAATCTGATATGTGTCCTAAACCCCCTCTGTGACTTAAAGTCAGCCCGTCCCACTGCAGGAGTTCAGGTTTCTCTCTGTAAAATACAGCAGCACTGGATAGTCTTTGAGATCCTCCCAGGTCTCCATTCTGTGAGCCTCAGAGAAGCTGGGGCCATATATCTGGCACTGGAGACCTGTCCCTGGAGACTAAGCAACTGCAGCACTTTCCTTTCTCTCAGTGTTTCGAGGGCAAATGGAGAGGTTGAGTCCGAGAGAGACAGTCAAGAAGGGGTGGGGGCTTCTAGGCACTGCACCGTGGTACAGGGATAAATTGGACAAGACAATCTGGTGTGGCAGGAGACAGGAAACAGTGGCGTGGCAGGGAAGGAGGGAGGCTGGGAACAGATGGGAGCAGATGAACAGAAAAAAAATGCAAATGGAAAACTCAGGTTCCAGAAAAAGAGACAGCGAGAAGAGAGAAGGAAAAAGGAGAAGAGAAGAAAGGGAAGAAAGGAAAGGATGAAAGAAAGAAAAGAAAAAAGGAGGAGAAGAAAGAGAAAGGCATTCAGGGGCAGAAGGGTTGAATCCCAGGTGGGTCAGGTGCATCTTTTGGAGGTGGAAACGTGGTGTGAGAAGTGCCTGCACATGGAGCAGGGCAGGGAGGGAGGGATATGATGTCCAGGGCAGGAGAAGAACTTGGGATAAGAGGGGAACAAATGGGTGGCATACATGAAGTGTCCCACATGTTTTCCATGTTCCCAAGAAAAAGCTGTCTCTGAAGGTTTGCAGGTCAGGAGCAGACACGACCAGACCGTCAGATACCAAAGAGGCAACTTAGGCCATCTTACACCTGGGACCCATCTGGGGGAGGCTGAGACCCAAACCGTGTAGCCCCACATCTCACCAGGCAGGACGAGAATGCATCAGGAACACACTGAGATAACCAACCGCCAGGTCCCCCAGCTCCTCCTCACTTTGAGAGGTGAACAGGGTCCTTCAAGATCTGTTCCCAGTCCTGTTCCCAGGCTGAGAATAATAATACTAAACAATAATAACATCAGCTAACAGTTTGCTTACTGTATGTCAGGCACTGTAAGTCAGGCAAAATACTTTTCTCACATTATGCCCCTTAATTTTTTAACAATGACACCCTAAGGAGGGGCTATTATTGCCCCCAGGTTACACATAACTAAGATTGAGATTCAGAAAGGATAATTAACTTGCCTAAAGTCATTGTAACAAATAAGTGACAAAGTGGAATTCATATCCAGGTCTGCACTCCAAAGTCCAGGCTCTTAACCACAGTGCTGTCAGCCTGGGCAGGCACTGTTACCATGATTTTCTACCAACATTTTTAATAATATTGACTATCTACAAAGTGAATGGCACCACAGGGGTTATAAAAGGAATAAAAAGACAGGAAAGAAAGAGAACTATAAGTTACTGCATCTTTCCTACATTCTAGGTACTATATAATGGGGCTTAAACCTACTTTATTTAAGTCTCAAAACCAGAACATAGAGCAGATTTTAGTATTTCATTTGATGGATGACAAGACTGTGGCTCACAGAGATTAAATAACTATGCAAGTTTATCCAGGTAGTAAATGGCAGACTCCAGAGCCTGACCTCTTAATAAGCAAAGGTCCCAGGTATGATGTAAGATAACCACACAGGAGACCAGAGAGTGGACAGACATTACTTAGAAAAGGCTGATGAGGCGGGCGATGGGGGCTGTAAAAAATGATGTGCCTAGAGGATGTACAGGGACTGAAGGCTGTCTCAGCTCTAGGGTCACACCCCCAACCCCCAGGGCTCCCTGCAGTGTTGGGCCAGATTCAGTATGGAGCAAGGCAGACTGCAAGAGGGACCACAGGGTAAGTCTCCATTCATCAAGATAATAATTTCATTCAACATTTTACAGCCAAAGAGTCTTCTCCCCAATCCCAGTAACTCGCTTTTTGATCACAAGCAGCTTGAAGTCTCTAGACAGAGTAGGATTCCTGGAAACAACGCCAGAATTTGATAAATTCCAGCAATGGCTACGCAGTGGAACATCTTATGGGGTGCTGGGCTGTTCTGGCATTTGTACTGTCTGATGTTGGCTATAGATGGCTAGTGTGCACACAGACCAAGAGGAATGGCTCTTTCAGGAAAGTTCCCTCTTCTAAAAGGTTCAAAGGAAAAACAACTTTCCAATGTTTGATCTATACAGGGATACTTAAAAGTATGAGGAAATCTTTTGGACATTTGAGCCACTAGCCTTCAATGGTGTGAAACCCCTTTTTTAAGGCTGGAAGCAAGACCATAGCAGTGTTCCCAACCTCAGGCCCAGACTGTTCTGTTTGCCTTAGCTCCCCAGCTCTGTCACCAGCATCCTTTAATCAGTAATGCCCGTCAGTCTTCATGGAGTGTGTCCTCTGTGACCAGCACTGTGCAAAGCTTGGGAGGACACAGCAGTGACAAGGCATGCTTGGCTTCCAGTGGAGAAGACAGACATCAATTATGAACATGTTGCTAAATGCATAAGGACAAGTTCAGAGTGCAGTCAGGGAGTATAAGAAGGCCTGGCTTAGCTGAAGTGGGGGGACTAGCATGCCAGGCAGAGAGCAGAAAATGCACAGGCCTGGAGGTAGGTTCAAGGACCTGTGGGGAGGCCAGAGGAGGTGAATCAGAGAGTGAGTCAGGAGGCCAGAGGAGGGCTGGGAGAAAAGGATAAGTCATTCCTACCCGCACGCCTCCCTTAGAGATGTGGAATCACCCAGAGGCACTGGGGAAACCACTGGAGATGTTGAAGAGGCTCAGTGATGTGGACAGAGATTTAAAACCACAGAGTGGGCAACAGAGTGGGATGGGGCAGGCATGGGTATAGAGATGCCCGCTGGAAATTAAGTGCCAAAGTTGAGGAGTAGCACTGGGGACAGACAGGTGAAAGAAGGGGAGATAGGGAGTGGGCACTGACTGGTAGCAGAGACTGGGAGAGAGAGGGGGGGTCAATGACAGACACCATGCTTCTGGCCTGACTGGGTGGGCAGGCATGTCATTCCAGGGGTGGGTACCACAGCGGGATTCTGGGGAAAGAATCAAGTTTGGATTGGGGCATGCTGTGACTATGGCACCTGTGGGACTTTGGTTTCCATCTGTTCAGCTTCTTGAAGGAAGCACAGCTCCCAAAGAACACTTGCTCTGCCAGTGCCCACAGAACCAAGGCCATAGTGAACACAGACCACTCTGTTCTCCAGTCTTACTGCTCACAAAGCCCTTCACCTTTGCTTTAGATGAAACTAATCTGTTCACTGGTCCCTGTACATGGCCACTTTCTTTCCAACTGCCTTACCTGTGTTCAAGCTGTTCCTGGTACCAGAAATGCCATTTCTCCCTATCTTGTGTCCAAATTATACCAGTTCTCCAGACCACAATGGGAGCTCCACCAGGATGCTTTGTGTGTTGTCCTAGCTGGAAGAATTGGCTCCCCTCCCAGATAGCACTTTGTCCTCTTTAGTGAGCCCCTTGCAATTATTTAGGTAAATCTCTTACCTTTCCCATTAGACCAGGGATTCCTCATTCATCTCCAAAGTTCCCTGAAATACCAGGTAGGGGGTCTCACACATGGTATGTGCCTGGTCAGTAAGTGCTGAACAACTGAGTGATTGATAGGCATGAAATCACCATCCCAAGCAGACCCCAGGAATGCCTAAGCCAGCCCCACATGAAGATCATTTGGAAGAACTATCCTCTAATTACATTCAGATCTACAATTCCACTCAGAAACCTCAGACATCTGGCCCCTTGCACACCAGCCTTCCCCCAGATGCCACTCAGCCTCCAAGGGCTGCCTTAGTCTCGGCTTCAGCACACGTGCAGCTGAGACAGCTCAGCCCGTCCTGACCACCTCCATATCAGAACGGCAGCGGCTTAGGGGCTTCCACAGTCTCACAATCACCTCGTGGTGTCACCCGGGTCTGAAATGGACCAAGGGGGCTACAGTCAGGGGCTGCCCATAGCCCAAGCCCTGGGTGCTCCAGGTCCAAGAGGAGGGAAGGGTGGCCGAGACACAGCTGTTCTCTGTAAAGCGGGCAGGCTCAGAGGGAGATGATACAAAATCTGCTGCCCAGGGAAGTATCTGGGCATAACATTTTGAGGGGCTTTCCCTGCTTAAAAAGTTTATCTGTAATTCAAAAGGGGGAAATAAACAAAACAAACAAGAGATGACTACTTATTTTATGAGGTTTTATCTAAGAACTTCATATTTTCCACTGAAGAAAAAGCCAGTCTGAATCTAAAGATTCACACCCTCAATACCTACACTCAGAAGAAAGAAACAATCTTCAGCCATAAATTAGAACTTTGCTTTAAACTCTCATTTCCCAAGAGAGTCAGGGTTTCAGGGCCCTCCACACCCTGCAATTGGGCCCTGACCGTCTGCCCGTCTAGTCGGAAGGCAAACAACACAGGCTATTTGTAATGACAAGTAAACACTAATGAATTTCGGAGCATGTCTGGTGCTTGCATTTATGGATCATAAAATAATCTGGCTTCTTCCTGCCCCATGCTGACCTGCCAATGAGGCAAACCCAAGTATTTACAGGCAGGCAGGGGCTGCCAGGACCACTCTGCAAGACGGGGGACAGGGGATGGGAGGAGGAACTGCCTATTAATCTTCCTGTTACATACAAATCAATTTTTATGCTCGGATTTTCAGCCTAAATCTTGGCATGTAAAATCCTATGATCCTACAAAAGTATTTATTTTTTAAACTTCTTAGGGTGGGAGACAGAGTCAACCTGTCTCAGTCAAATATAGGTACAAACCTAGTTAGAAGTCACTAAGATGGCTATTAAAATATCAGCCAGATATAAATAAAGCTTTTAAAATGCACTTTTTCTAGTTAGACATATAATTTGTCTAATATACCCTACTGAATTCTAAGAGTTCCAAGGAAGTGCACTTCCATAAAAAACGGGCTCTTGGCCAGGCACAGTGGCTCATGCCTATAATCCCAGCATTATGGGAGTCTGAGGCGGACAGATCACCTGAGGTCAGGAGTTTGAGACTGGCCTGGCCAACATGGTAAAACTCCATCTCCACTAAAAATACAAAAAATTAGCCAGGCATGGTGGCGGGCACCTGTAATCCCAGCTACTTGGGAGGCAGAGGCAGAAGAATCTCTTGAACCCAGGAGGCAGTGATTCCAGTGAGGCAAGGTCACGCCACTGCACTACAGCCTGGACAACAAGAGCAAAACTCCATCTCAAAAAAATACTACTACTAATAATAATGATAAAATAAATAAATAAATAAGGCAGGCTGGGGGGTGGTGGGCTCTCGGTCTAGGAACACCCTATGCATCTCCAGCCACCAGGGCAAACCCCCTCATTGCCCAGCCAAGTTATAGCCCCTGGCCTGGCCACAGAGATGAAGTAGCTCTAGGACTCCTTCCAGCCCAGAGGAGGTCTCGGGGAGCCTCCACAGAACCCAAAAGACCCAGATGGAGCACGGACATATGGGACTCTCCAGAGGCAGACTTTATCCCACAAAGAATCAGCGCATCAGAGACCAAAGCAAGAGTTACAAAAATGTAGAATGAGCCCTCTCATAAGGGCAATCTTTCTTAACCCCGAATAGCTATGTAAAGCTTACTTCCTAATGGCCAAGTGTCCCCACATCTGACCCAAGTCATGTACAACTAAAGGCTGCACTAACATGGGTGATTTTGAGGTCATCAATTAGCAGGAGCCATCACTCATTCCCTGACTCCTCCGTGGGCTGCCAGCCCACCAGCCCTGCTGCTATGTTCTTGGCCTCTGCTCAGAAGCCAGCCCAATAAGAACATGAAAGGCACTGATGAAAGCAGACAGGGCTCTCAGAGCCAGAAGGGCCCCAAGAGGCAAATGATATATTAGGACAAGCGGACGTTGATGGACAATGGCGCCCATTCCTGGCATCTTGAGAGTGCTCGGCTCTCAACCATTCCCACATCTCTGGAAACGGTACCTTGCCCTTAACCCCAGCCAGGGGTGGAATCCAGGCAGTTATTTTGAATGACATGAATCTGAACCCTCCAGGCAATTAATAAATTCCTTGTATATGAATTTGGAAGCTAGATGGAGGGAGAAAAAGTGAATCAGTCCCTGAGAAAAAGGGACTCAGGAGCTGTAGGGCAGCCACCTTAATACAGTCTGAGGAAGTCAGGGGAGGCAGGAGAAAGCGATGAAGAAGGACAAAGAGGAGAGAGATGAACAAGTAGAGCCTGGCCAGGTGTCCAGGCTCTGGCTCCAGCCTCTCCCCACCTCTAGCCTCCATGACACCACCCCGTGAGGATGGCCAAATTCCTTGTTCGGTCAAGTTGGCTTGCCAGACTCACCTGGTCTCCCACTGTTCTACTCTCACAGCCCTTCAGCATGGTGGCCCAATGAAGGAAAGGGAAAGCTCCTCTCTTGGGGAAAATGGAAACAAATAGGAAACCAGGGACCTCCTTGGAAGAGTCAGGAGCCAAGAAACATAGACCCAGGGGCACAGTTTCCAATTCTGTGGAATTCTATCTCTGTTGACATTCCTGGTGTGCAACTTTGCTTCCCTGCCTCCCTCCAGGGAAATTAGCAGTTAAACATCAACAAACCCAGGACTGTGGGCTTAACCTTCAAGAAAGTGGGAAGGGCAGAGGCCAAGACAGTATTCCATCTCACAGGTATGCTGGGGACATTTTTTCTAAGGCATAAAGGAGATGGTGGTAGCTTTAAAGAAGAGAAACACCAGCCTAGACTCTTAGGCTCAGAGATTCAAAAAAGTGAGGCAAATTGCCCAAGGCCACAGAACAGTGAGTGGGAAGGCCCAAGATTCAACCTAGATAGGCCAAAATCCAGGCTCACAACCCCTTCAGCAGATTTCACCCACCGACTCATCTCCTAGGGCCTAGATCAAAGAAACATAAATAAAGATCTCTGTGACCATTAACAATGAAATCAGATCCTTTCCCTGCTAAAAGGGGCTACTTATACCCACAAACTTCAAGGAAAGGTGGTCCTGTTAGGTGGAGGGCGCTCTGACCTGCTGGTCCCCTTGATGGATTGGAGGATGTGTGTTGGGCCACAGGCGCTGGGGAATCTGAACTGCTCTGTACAGTAAAGGGAGATGGATGATCCCAGGGACAATCCATGATAAAGGATGAGGGAGGAACAAAGAGTCGTCCGGGGGAAGCTGGAAGAGGTGGGATGAGCTAAACAGCCCACAGTGATGAGGTATCCAATGTGTATGTTAGAAACAGGGATGCCTACAGTGCCTATTAAAGCTGACAGTGCAGCTCCCAAATTTTCCTTTCAGTGAAGTCTATGTGGCTTCCTAATGTTCTATATGACAGATTCTTTGAGAAGAACTTGCAAAAGTGTCTCCACATCACTGTGGTGCAGTGAGAAATGGTACATGTGACAAAAATAAGCCTCTAGGAACTTGCGTGGATCTTGAAAGCAAAAAGCCTTTCTAAAGCCATAGAATTGGGATTCAAGATTCAACAACATACTCCTCAGAGAGACATCTGAGTGACGATTATAACAGCAAATGAAGGCCAAAGGAAAAGAGGAAGAGAAGAAATAACAACAGCAGCCATTTCCTGAGCATTGATTATGTTCTAGCCAGGATCTCAATTCGTTACACATGGACTCTCCCAGTAATCCAACGAAGCGAGTAGTACTGCTTTCACCATTTTACAGACGAGATAATAAAGAGTTTGAGATGTTAAGCCCAGATTTACATATCTGGTTGTGGTAAAGCAGGATCTCAAACCCAGCTCCATCTGTACCATAACTCATGCTCCTAACTGGGATGTCACCAGTCTCCCCAAAGACAAGGTGCTTGAGCTTCCTTTCTGACTCTTCCATTCCTTTCTGGAGGGTTCTAGGCAACCAGGGATCTAATCCAAGACATTCAACTTCACCCCATCCCGCTTTTCCCACAGCTGCCTCTACGGGGGTTTTGTTTCCCTGGTCCTGCTGATGTCCCAATCCTCAGAGGCACTTCAGCCACTACTGAGGTTCTGGTGGCAAGCCAGTCCCGACTAGACCCCTTCACAAGCCTAGAGGTCCTCCTACAGACAGGGCCAGGGGCAGCTGCTTCTAAGAACCTAGAGTTCTGCCAGAAGGTATGAAGATTAGCTCCATGGAATGGCCCAGCTATTTGAGCAAGAAGTGTACGAGCTGCACAGTCATGCTGCTGACACAGGACACCTCATGCAGGTGTCACACAGGCACTTCCAACTCAACATGTGCAAAACCAAATTCTGCACATACCCGCCTCACCTCCATGTCATCTGGTTTTTTTGACCAGTCTCCCAGTTGCCCAGGCCAGAAGCTTGGGAGATATCCTTGACTCCTCCCTCTCTCACAACATCCACATCTACCTTAGCAGCAAGGCCTGCAGAGCACAGCACCTAGACATTCCTGCATCTACGTGGGTCACCCTTGTCCACTGCATTATCCTCACACAGACCACATCGTCTTTCACCTAGACCACAGGACAGTCTCTGAACTGCTCTCCCTCACAGGTCTGTTCTCCACAGAGCAGCCAGAGCATCCTTGTAAGCCATGCAAATCTAATCAAAGCTCTCCCCTGTGGGAAACGCTCCAATGTCTTATTGCTATCAACAGACAACCCACACTGCCTGACCTGTCAGACAAGGGTCTTCAGCCCTGACCCCTGGCTGGTTCTCTAGCTCATCTGCGACTGGCCTCATTGTGGCGTGACCCAGCCATGCTGAAATGTGTTCTTTCAGTTCTCTGCCCTCCCTGTCTTGCCTTCTCTTGCCTCAGGCCTTGGTACATGCTGCTCCTTCTGCCTGAAAAACTCCTTCTCCCCTTTACCAGCTCATTCCTTAAGTCTTGGCTTATACACTATTATTCAGACAAGCTTTCCTGAGCCCCCTACTGTACCCCAGACAAAGCTGGATGCTCCTTCTATATACTTGTATGGCACGTGTAATTCCTCTGACAGCCCCTACCGTTCTTTATTAAATTTCTCCTCAAGTCATGTCTTCCTTCCATAGACTAGAAACAATGTGTAGGAATGGGACCCGACAATCTAATATGTGCATCTGTTGCCTAAGAAGCACCTGGTCATAGAAGGTGTTGAATAACTCATTGTTGACCAAATGAGTGTTATCCTGTATCAACTAGCTGGAAGTAAAGTGTTCGGAAAAAGTAAGCTTTCCAGAAAATGGAGCTTTAATTCTTCAAGTACAGCAACTTTATTCTCAATGAAAAATTACAAAACAAATACTATGTGCCCAGAACTATGCCAAGCATATGGGAGACAAAGACACACAGATGCAGTCCCTGCTCTTGGGTCTCAGGAGCCTCTGGTATTCCTAATAACAGTTACAAGCTCCCTCCCCAATAAAATGTAAATAACCAAGGCATGAGAAATGTTGTACACAACTTATCTTAAAGTTAAATTTTAAAAATCTTTTCAGAGACTATTTTCTTTCCCCTCATCTTTCTCTCTCTCCTCTCTCCCTCTCTCCCTTTCATGCACAAAAGTTAATACCAACACCCTAAAAAGAATCAAAAGAAATCCAAATTGTGCCAATAAGATTAAAATGAAAATTATAACACAAAGCATGCTGTACCCCGGCACAAGAGAAGCAGTTACCAGGGGTGTGGACATGTGGACTCTGGAGCCAGACCACCTAGGTTTGTATCTAACTCCACCACTGAGCAGTCCTATTGCCTTGGGCAGTTTTATTCACCTCTCTGGGCCTCAGTCTCTTCATTTGAAAATGAAGATAATAAAACTGCCTTCCTTATATGAATCTTGGAAATATGCAATGGGTTAATTCATGGAAAGTTTTTGGAATAGTGCCTGTCACATAACAAGCATTCAATAAACAAAGTTCTAATGATTACTATTATTGAATGTAACACTGGAATTGTGAAACACTCCTTGACATTTGGTCAACCTGACTTTTTAAAATTTACGTACCAACGAATGCTTGAAAACCCAGACTCCCAAAGGAAGGCAGTGGTATACTAAATCACCACTCCCAAAGCCTACTGACAAGAGTTAGTGAATGTGAGATGTCAAAGAATGCCACCATTCTCCAAGGGTTTAACAGCTGGATCAACACTGCATCCTTTTCTTTTTTTTCTCAAGTCCCTGAGGAAAACAACATCAAGGTTTCCTTCATGAATGGCTTGTTCCCAAAGAAGGACCGTGAATCCATACTCTGTTTTCGTGTTTTGCTGAGCAGAAGTTACCCTCAAAAGCAGACAGTAGGAGTGGTGACAGTGGGCATCCTGTCTCGTTCCTGTTCTTCAGGGGAATGCTTCCAGCTCTTGTCCATTCAGTATGATGTTGACTGTGGATCTGTTACAGATGGCTATTATTACTTTGAGGTATAGTACTTTGATGCCTAGTTTGTTCAGGGTTTTTAGCATGAAGATATGGTGGATTTTATCGAAAGCTATATTCACATCTACTGGTCTCTGCAGATTTCTGCTGCTGAAAACTCAGCATGACTCTGTCACTCCCAAGCCGCACGAACATTTCTTCCAGCAGGAGAAGGTTTGCACACTTGTCCACCCACGTCTCCTCTTGTAGAAGGCAGAGTGGCTAAAATTGCCCACTCTTCAGCAACATCTATAATGGTGAATTGAAAGGTTTACCTCACTCACATGGCCAAAAATATCTGATTAAGTAAGCCAAGTCATGAATGAATTCCTCTTTCTCTGTTTTGTGAGTTTTCCTTTCCTTTCAAAGAAAAAAAAAAAAAAGTAGAACTTCATTCTGAAGTTCAGTCAAGTACTTCAAGCCTTATCCTTTGGAGAGCCAGTGAACTCCTGTGTAGTCGAAGCAGCTTTCTGTTCTGCTCCATTTCATAAAAAATCCTCCTGAGAAGGCAGTGACTCAAGGCCTGGCTCTGATGAAATCACAGGCTGTCAAAGCAGGCTTTCAGGACCATTGCATTCTTTGACATCAATGCATGCTGACATAGAAAGTCCCAGCCACAGTGACAGGTGGGCCTTCTTGCTTCATGAAACCTACAAAACCAGAAGTATTGCCAGAGAAAGCAGATGCTTCATCTGTGCACAGAGAGCCTTGACATTCCTTTCAGTCAAAATTTAGCTTGGCAAAGGAACTGTCTGCCATTTTGAAAACTCTGAAATTTCTCAAAGGGTTTGCAATATAACAATTCTTCTTGGATGGTGACAATACGCAGGTACAGACGTCAATAGGAGCTGTATTGCACTAAAACTATCACTAGTAGTTCATGCAATGAGGTTTTTTTGTTTGTTTTTCGTTTTGAGACAGAGTCTCGCTCTGCCACTCAGGCTGGAGTGCAATGGCGCGATCTCGGCTCACTGCAACCTCCACCTCCTGGGTTCACGCCATTCTCCTGCCTCAGCCTCCCTACAGGCTGGGACTACAGGCACCCGCCACCACGCCTGGCTAATTTTTTGTATTTTTAGTAGAGACAGGGTTTCATCGTGTTAGCCAGGATGGTCTCAATCTCCTGATCTCGTGATCCACCCGCCTCGGCCTCCCAAAGTGCTGGGATTACAGGCGTGAGCCACCATGCCTGGCTGCAATGAGTTTTAAGAGAAATGGCACTGCTGCCAATTCTTTCCATGACCTGCTTCAAAACACCAGAAGACAGGTGAGCTACTCTAGAAATCACATCACTTGACACAGGAACTGCTTAATCTCCTTCCTCTGCTCCAGGCCACAACTTAGCTCAGGCATGTCTAAGTTATGCAGCATCACCAAGTTCTCTCCTGCCACAGTGACTTCTTTTGCTTGGCAATGCAATAAGCAATTTTGAAGGGTATTCCAAAACAAGGCTATTGTATTAGGGTAAATCTGAGTTTTCAAAAATTTTCAGTCTTTTCAAGTCACGCTTTCTTCTCAAAAATAAGGTCCCCTCTCCCTTATGTATATTCTGGAGGTGGATGCTCCTTCCCCTTTGCAGATGTCATGCAACATTGACAAGAGGCCTATCATTGCAGGCTAAATGTCCGCTTACGAAAGTAAAACTAAAGATTATGGAAGCTTCACAATATACTTTTTTCACTGACATTTTCAACTTAAGCTAAGATCAAATAAACACAAAAAGATGTGTATAATCATAAAGGTAAGTTACAGTTTCATAAACTCCTTTCAAATGGAACATATTCCAGATACTATAGCAGTAGACATAACATAGTGACATGAAAACTGCAATTACCCAGACATACGTAGTAGCACCTCATGCCATCCCAATCCTTTAGAGTAGAATAATGCCTTAATATAATTTAAGAAAAATAATTTGTTTCCACAGAAGATAGTTTTCAAAATAAAAAAAGAGACTTGGCTAGGTGCGATGGCTCCTGCCTGTAATGCCAGCACTTTGGGAAGCCAAGGCAAGTGGATCATCTGAGGTCAGGAGTTCGAGACCAGCCTGGCCAATACGGCAAAACCCTGTCTCCACTAAAAATACAAAAATTGGCCGGGCGTGGTGGCAGGCGCCTGTAATCCCAGCTGCTCAAGAGGCTGAGGCAGGAGAATCACTTGAACCTGGGAGGCAAAAACTGCAGTGAGCTGAGATCACACCATTGCACTCTAGCCTGGGCAACAAGAGTGAAACTCTGAAAGAAAAGAAAAGAAAAAGGAAAAGAAGGAAGGAAGGAAGGAAGGAAGGAAGGAAGGAAGGAAGGAAGGAAGGAAAGGAAGGAAGGGGAAGGAAGAAAGGAAGGAAAGAAGGAAGGAAGGAAGGGAGGGAAAGGAAGGAAGGAAAGAAGGAAGGAAGGAAGGAAAGGGAAGGAAAGAAGGAAGGAA
>NW_012122931.1:8292908-8374699 GCF_000951035.1 Colobus angolensis palliatus
GAGGGAGGGAGGGAGGAAGGGAAAGGAAGGAAGGGGAAGGAAGGAAGGAAGGGAGGAAGGGAAGGAGGAAAAGGAAAGAAGGAAGGAAGGAAGGAAGTGAGGGAGGGAGGGGTGCAGGGAGAAAGGGAGGGAAGGAAGGAGCAAAACTCCATCTCAAAAAAAGAAAGAAAGGAAAGGAAAGGAAAAAGAAAGGAAAGGAAAGGAAGAAAGAAACTTTGACTCTGTCTAT
Source organism: Colobus angolensis palliatus (assembly GCF_000951035.1). NCBI lineage: Eukaryota > Metazoa > Chordata > Mammalia > Primates > Cercopithecidae > Colobus > Colobus angolensis. The sequence goes on from NW_012122931.1 coordinate 8,293,138, forward strand.
GGCAAAGTAACTGATACTAACTATAAAAATTGGATAGAGTAACTACAATAACAAAAGCACAGCAATTTAAAGACAGAAAACAACCAAAGAAGCCAGGATTTGGGGGCCCAAGATGCCAGAAAGAGGATAAATGTGCTGAGGTGAACTCTGCATTTGGTATTGTTTCGTCTTCTGACAACACAAAGTGCTGACAGAGATGCTGGACAACTGAAACTCTCACAGAGTGCCAATAGGAATGTGAAATGACACAATCACTTTTTACCTAGGTGATGGGCTGATAGGTGCAGCAAACCACCATGGCACACATTACCTATGTAACAAACCTGCATATCCTGCACATGTATCCCACAACTTAAAATTTTAAAAAATAATATTTAAAAAACAAAGAAAGCAAGCAGTTTGGCAGTATCTATTAAGCTAAATATACACATATCTTATGAGCCAGCAATTTCACTCACACATATTGCATCCAAGGAAAATGAGAGTTTATGTCTAACAAAAGGCATGTTCAAGGATGTTTGTGGCATCACTATTCATAATAGCTCCAAACCAGAAACCCAAAATACCCATCACCATTGAAAAAGATAAATAAAATATGATCTACTCACACAATGAATGGAATACTACACAAAAATGAAAAAGGAAAAACTCCTGCTACACACAAAAACATGATAAATCTCACATATATAATGTTAAGTGAAAGAAGCCAGACAAAATATACACATTTTATGATTCTATTTATATAAAGTTCAAAAACAGACAAAACTACCTATGGTGATAGAACCGTGGTTACATTTGTACATAGCTGATGACTTGGAGGGGGCATGAGGTAGGCTTCTGGGGTACTGGTAAGTTTTATATCTTGATCCAGATGGTGGCTACATTGTTTGCTTTGTAAAAATACACTGAGTTATACCCTTAAGATTTGTGTACCTGATTATATGCACTTTTAAAAATTTCTTCAAAAGATAATAGACTTTAACAGATTATCATTTAATGCAAATGTAATAACAATATAGAGATTACTGCATATTTATTTTTATTTATTTTATTTATTATTTATTATTTTTGAGACAGAGTCTCGCCCTGTTGCCCAAGCTGGAGTGCAATGGCGCGATCTTGGCTCACTGCAACCTCCACCTCCCGGGTTCAAGCTTCAACCTCCCAAGTAGCTGGGATTACACATGCGTGCCTCCACGCCCAGCTAATTTTTGTATTTTTAGTAGAGACAGGGTTTCACTATGTTGGCCAGGCTAGTCTCAAACTCCTGACCTCGTGATCCACCCACCTTGGCCTCCCAAAGTGCTGGGATTACAGGTATGAACCACTGTGCCCGGCCCAATTATTGCATATTTAGAAGAAAAATGTATGACAACAATACTGTAAAGAATAGGAGGGAGATAAATAGACATACACTGTTGTAAATGTCTTAAATTATACATAAAATGGTATATTATTACTTGAAAGTAGGTTATGATAAGTTTAAAATATGCACTAAAAACCCTAAACCAACCACTAAAAGAAATTATATTTTGTAAGCCAATAAAGAGGTTAAGGTGGAACCATGAAGTATGCTCAATCAATTAAAAAGAAGTCAGAATAAGAAGGAAAGGAGAACAAAAAATAGTGTGAACTTACTTTTTTTTTTTGAGAGAGAGTCTTGCTCTGTCACCTAGACTTGAGTGTAGTGGCGCAATCATGGCTCACTGAAGCCTCAACCTCCTGGGTTCAAGTGATCCTCCCACTTCAGCCTCCTTGTAGCTGAGACTACAGGCATGCACCACCATGCCCAGCTAAGTTTTGTTTTGTTTTGTTTTGTTTTGTTTTGTTTTGTTTTGTAGAGACAGAGTCTCACTATGTTAGGCTCAAGCAATCCTCCTACCTCAGCCTTCCAAAGTGTTGGGATTATAGGTGTGAGCTACCACACCTGGCCTGAACTTACTTTTTTCTCAAGTTCACACCAAACATTGACCAAGACTGACCACATTCTTAGCCACTAATCTTAATAAATTTAAATTAAGTCATACAAAGTATGTTCTCTAACTACAATGGAATTAGAAATCAATAGCAGAGGCTGGGCACAGTGGATCACCTGAGGTAAGGAATTCGAGACCAGCCTGACCAACATGGCGAAACCCCATCTCTACTAAAAATACAAAAAAAAAAATTAGCCAGAGGTGGTGGTGCATGCCTGTAACCCAGCTACTCAGGAGGCTGTCACAGGAGAATCGCTTGAACCCGGGAGGCGAAGGTTGCAGTGAGCCGAGATCGTGCCATTGCACTCCAGCCTGGGTAACAAGAGCAAAACTCTGTCTCAGAGAAAGGAAAAGAAGGGAAAGGGAAAGGGAAGAGAGATGAGACGAGACGAGATGAGACAAGACAAGACAATAAATCAATAGCAGGAATATACCTAGCGATTCCTCAAATATTTGGAAACTAATAACACATCTTTAATAGTTCATGGGTCAAAAAGTAATCAAAAGGAAAATTAGAAAGTATTTTAATTTAATGGAAATGAAGGCCCGAAATATCACAACGTGTGGGAGCAAACCTAGAGCAGCACTTAGAAGAAAATTTATAGCATTAGATAACTACAGTAGATATGAAGAAAGTACTCAAATCATTGACTTCAGCTTCTACTTTAAGAAACTATAAAGGAGCCGGGCGCGGTGGCTCAAGCCTGTAATCCCAGCAATTTGGGAGGCTGAGACGGGTGGATCACGAGGTCAGGAGATCGAGACCATCCTGCCTAACACAGTGAAACCCCGTCTCTACTAAAAAATACAAAAAAAAACACTAGCCGGGCAAGGTGGCGGGCGCCTGTGGTCCCAGCTACTTGGGAGGCTGAGGCAGGAGAATGGCGTAAACCTGGGAGGCGGAGCTTGCAGTGAGCTGAGATCTGGCCACTGCACTCCAGCCCGGGCAACAGAGCAAGACTCCGTCTAAAAAAAAAAAAAAAAAAAGAAACTATAAAAGAAAAAGAAAATTAAACCCAAAGCAAGCAGAAGAAAGAATATGAAAAGAAATCAATGGATCAGAAAACAGAATAGCCATAGAAAAAATAATGAAACCAAAAGCTCTCCTTGAGATCAATAAAATTAGTAAATTTTAGCTGGACTGATCGGGGGAAAAAAAGCAAAGAGATACAAATTACCAACATGAGGAATGAGAGCAGGCGACATCATGACAGATCCTACAGATATTAAAAGAATAACAAGGGAATATTATAACAACTTCATGGGAATAAATTTAACAACTTAGATAAAATGCACAGGCTCACTGAAAAACACCACCAAAACTCACTAAAAAAGAAAAAGATAACCTGAATAGTTAGAGAAATTAAACTTGTGGTTTAAAAGCTTTTCACAATGATCTAGCAATCACTTTCATTGGTATTTACCCAAATGGGTTGAAAACTTGTATTCACAGAGAAATCTGCCCACGAATCTTTATAGAAGCTTTATTCATAATTGCCAAAACTTGGAAGCAATCAAAATATTCCTCAGTAGGTGAATGGATAAACTGTGGTATCTGCAAACAATAAATTATTATTCAGCACTAAAAAGAAATGAGCTATCAAGCCATGAAAAGACATGAAGAAAACATAAATGCTTATTACTAAATGAAAGAAGCCAATCTGAAAAGGCTACATACTATATGATTCTAACTATAAGACATTCCGGAAAAGGTAAAACTATGGAGATAGTAAAAAGACCAGTGGTGCCAAGGGTTAAGAAAGAGGAAGAGATGAATCAGTGGGGCACAGAGGATTTTTAGACTAGTAAAACTATTCTGTATGACACTATAACGGTAGATGCATGTGATTATATATTTGTGAAAACTGAAAAATGTACACCACCATGAATTAACTCTAATGAAAACTATGGACCTTGGGCGATGATGCTGTATCAGTGTAGGGCCATCAATTTTCACAAATCCACCACTCGGGGGGAGGATGCCGATAGTGGGGGAGGCTGTGCATGTATGGGGTCAGGAGATATATAGGAATTCTCTGTACTTTCTGCTCAATTTTGCTAGAAACATAAAACTGTTCTTAAAAATAAAGTGTATTTAAAAGAAAAAAAAAAACTTTCCACAGAGAAAACGCCAGATCTAGGTGGCTCTACTGGTAATATCTACCAAATATTTAATAAAGACTCATACTAATTCTATACAAACTCTTCTAGAAAACTGAAAAGGAAGGAATACTTCTCAACTCATTTTGTGAGGGCAGTATTATGCTGATACCAAAACCAGACAAAACCTTCATAGGAAAAGAAAAATATGGATCAACATTCCCCATTATGAACACAGATGCAGAAATTCTAAACAAAATTTTAACAAATCAAATCCAACAATATAAAAAAAGATAATTAATTCATCATGACCAAGTGAGGTTTACCACAGGAATACAAGGTTGGTTTAATATTCAAAAATCAATGTAATTCTCTAGAGTAACAGACTAAAAAAGAAAAACCATATGATTATCTCAATAGATGCAGGAAAAGCATTTGATAACACTCAAATATCCATTCCAGATTAAACTCTTAGTAAATGAGGAATACAAGGAAATTTCCTCAACCTGATAAAAAGGCATCTATGAAAAACCTACTGCTAACATAAATCATCCTTAATGAGTAAAGACCACTTTTCTTCTAAGATCAGTACCACACCAAGGATATCTGCTCTCATCACTTCTATCCAACATTGTACTAGAGGCTACAGCCCATGCAACAAGGCAAGAAAAAGAAACAATAGCATCCAGTCCAGAAAGAAACAAGACTGTCATTATTCACAGAGACATCATCATCTGTGTAGAAAATCCCACATATATTTGGCAAAAGATGTATAAGGCCTATACAATGCAAACTATGTAACATTACTAAATTAGAGAAGATCTACATACACGAGGTGATATACTGTGCTATGGGTCCTTAGTGTTATGAGTCCTTAATACATGGAGTTACACTGTGTTTCATGGTTCAGGTGATGCAGTATCATTAAAATGTCAATCCTCCCCAAATGGATCTACAGATTCAACACAATGACCATCAAAATCCCAGCAGACTTCTTTGGTAAAACTTAACAAGTTGATCCTAAAGTGCATATGGAAATGCCAAGGATTAGAATAGTCAGAACAATTTTGAAACAGAATAACAAACTTTAAGGACATACACTACCTAATTTCAAGAACAGTAGAAGGAGTGGAAGAGGAGGAAGGGATTGCAAAGAGGTATGAAAAAACTTTTGGGGTGATGGATATGTTCATTATATTGAGATGGCGATGGTTTTACAGATACATACATATCAAATTGTTGACTTTAGTATGCACAGTTTATCATATGTAAATTATACATCAATAATGCTGAAAATAATCTCATGCTGTCCTCGTGTCTTTTAACAGACACAGAAACTGAGACTCAGAGAGGCTAAGTGACTTGACCATGGTCACAAAGATAGAAACCCAGGTCCTTCTCACTCCAGAGCCCAAGCTCTTAAGCTTTAAGCCATACAAGTAGAAATGCTTTTCTACACACTTGTCATTCATCAAACAAGTATTGACAAGTATCGATCCTGTCATGTACCAGACACTGCTTACTCACTGCTTGCCATAAGGGATATAGCAATGACAGACAACGTCCTACCCTTGGCAAGCTTTACATACTGCTGAGCCCAGAGCCCTTCTCAGCTTGACTTATTAGCACTGCTTATTGCTTTTCTCCTTATTACGTCCCTGACTTCTCTCAAAAATTAAGAAACAATTCGTGACTTTCTGCCACGTACCAGGCTCATTCTAGGCCCCCTCTTACACAATCTTCTTAACTATCATAACACTATGAGATGGGAATCATTTCCACTTTACAGAGAAGAAAACGGAGATACAGAAAGATAAGGGAACTTGCCTATGATCACACAGCTACAGAGTAGCAGAGCCAAGTTTCAAATGCAGACCTTCCTGCCTCCAAAACTTATGATCCTCTGATCCTCTCACTACCCCAAACTTCCTGGGATCATGCAGTTGTTCCCATGACAAGAGTTCAAACAAACCCTCTTTTCCTTGCAGACAAAAAAATCCCAACCAGGCGCCAAGTCCCCATGGATGAAAACAGCTGTTCACCAAAGGCTCTGTTTTGTGTTATTAATTCACTTAAAAGGAAATTTGGTTTCTAACCAACACTAATGTCATATCCATGCTCAAGAAGGAGGAAAAAAATGAGTTTCAAAGTTGCAAAGTGTTGGATCAAATGTGATGCTGGCCTGTGTGTGTAGCCAGTTTAGACTCCTGCCCCAGTAGCCTCTCCCCACCCTTCAGGCAGGTCTTTTCCTGCGGCTCAGAGAGGAACTCCAGCCCCTACTCTTATCTCCACCATGAAATGAACGGAGTTGAGGGAATTCCTTTTCTACTCTGTTTCCATTGTGACAAGAAATTGTTAAAACAGACCAATTCCTAGAAAATGTGCAAATAATAAATGTGAACTCAGAGCGGTAACAAATTAGACAGCTGTTTAGCCTTTGGGTGCTAAGTAACAACAGCTCTAATGAGTCGTATGCTGGGAATCATCCTTTCTATGCCTTGGCCCCAACTTGTGGACACCAAGACTGCCCCTACTACCTAATCCAGTTTTCTGAACAAAGAAAGGCAGAGAGCATACAAGTGGAAAGGATTCAAGGGATTTCAGTATTATTACTATTGCTACATCCTAAATGTATTCGACAAATAATAAACAACATCAGGCACTGCATTAGGTCACAGGAGTCAGGGATGAAGAGTATTGGCATGATCTCTGCATTCCTGGAGTTCACAAACCAGGAGGGAGACAGACTTTGAACTCATAATTCAAACTTTTAAAAGTCGTAATATCTCAGTACGACGGTGAAAAGTGCCATATGTAAGAAGTGCCACATGTATGAGGCGGTTATGAGAGGGAACATGAGAAGAAGGAGCACTACCTCGGAGCTCTGACTGCTCGTCATCTCCCGGAGGCAGAGCAGAGCATTCCAGGCAGAAGGCACAACCTGTGCAGAGGTACTCAGATAGGAGTGAACACCAGGGAGGCTGTGGTGTGCACACAAAGTGGTGAACTGGAGCAGGAGAGAGTCAGGAGGTCTGCTGCTGGCCTATTTCACAGAACCTGGGAGGCTGCATGAAGGTGGGGCTGCATGAGGGGGATCTGCACCCTAGAAGCAGTGGGGAGCCACAGAGGGCTCTAAACAGAGCAGGGACATGGTCAGACTTTGGCTTTAGAAAGATGTCTCTGGTTCCAAAGAGGAGGCTGGGAACTTAATGTGGGGAGACGTGAAAAGGCTGCTGCCATCATTCAGAGGAGGGGTGGCAGTAGATTGGGCTAGGGTAGTATAGCAGAGAGAAATGGTCTGAGAAAACTGCCCAGCATGTGACCTGAGAGAGGGGTTTTAATGATGTCAGTGAAACCGATCTCCACTTTACAAACGACTGCCTGCTGGCCACGTTATTCCCTCTCCGAGGGCCAAACACTGTGATTCCAAGGAGCAGCAAAGACACACAGGGTTTGTCCAACGTCCAACACTGACCTCGGCTTTCTGGAATGCCTGCTTCTTCAGAGCAGGCAAACAGCATCCAGACAAAAGGCCAGAGGGTCAGGTTCCTGGACCCACAGGCAGTGTTTTCCTGAACTGCAACGTGTCATGTGGCCTGGAGGAAACTGTGGACTTCTGCAGGGAGCCTTCCATGCCGGCAGGCCAGCCTTTCTGTAAACCAGAAAGGGACCCAACAGAGGCTGGTCAAGTCAAGCTCAAGCAAGGTCTCAAGCTCCAGCTTGATACAGGGAAGGGTGAAATCGAATCCCTCTAGAGAAAGTGTCCCACAGGAACATGTCTTTTATCTGAAGAATACCTCCTTTGTCCCAAAACATTTCTGTTAATGCTGCTCCCACCTCCTCATTCTAACCAGAACTGCCTTTTCCTTAAAACACACTTCAGAGGAACTTAGCAGGTTCCCTCCAGGGCCACAGACAATGAGGAAGAGGGAGAGGACCAGCAGGCCTACCCAGACCACCCCTGGCCTGCCTTCCACTAACACTGAGCACCTGGTCTGTGCCTCAAACCTAGGAGTAGATACTGGGGATGTTCTGGTTCCTCGCCTCCAAGGTCCACAGTCCAGACCCACAGCTTGTCTTCCGGGAGGCCCAAGCTGGGTCCTGACACCTCTACTTCCCCTCCATGCTGCTGTCTGCTCTCCCACCATGATGCTCCCTTGCCGGTAGCTCTGGCTTGAGTCTTCCCCTCCTCCCATTCTCCTGTTGTCACCTCCACACACTTCACTGAACTTCTCACTTCTGGGTGCCCCCATGCCTCAATCTCCTCTGCTCCACAAAGGCACCACCATCACACCTTCAAGCACGGAGCCGCCCCACCTCAAAGACCCTGAACTCTGAAATCCTCCTCCCTCCATTATTTCCTGGCTTCCCTCCCCTTCCCCTAACCAAATCTGTGCTTTGCCCTCTTCTTGACTTTTGGTCCTTCAGCAATGATGATGATGATGATAAGATGGGGTCTTGCTATGTCGCCCAGGCTGGCCTCAAACTCCTAGGCTCAAGTGGTCCTCCCACCTTGGCCTCCTGAGTCCTTCAGCCTTCTTTCAGGCCATCAGCTGTCTCTGGCCCTTCTGGCCTCCCTCCCTCCAAGCAAAACATTGCTGATCACCCTGTTTGACTTAAATAGGCCTTCTCCTACCTCCAGAGCCACTTTCTCTGCATCCTTCCTTGCCCCCGTTCTTCCTTCTGCTCCCTAAGTAGACAGCCCACTTTTCTTCAGGCACACCTACAGCCTGCTTCCTCTCATCTTGGCCCTCACAGCAGCCTCACAACCAGTGTAACATCAGGCCCTGCCCTTCTCTCCAGTGTGACCACCTTGCCTCATGTAGACTACGGCAAAATCCTCCTAACTAGTCTCCCTGACTACAGTTGGTTCTGTCTCAGTTGAAATGAACGTCCTAAAACACAAATCTGTTCATGGTGCACCCCTTTTAAAATCCTTCAGAGGGCTGGGTATGGTGGCATACACCTGTAGTCCCAGCTACTTGGGAGGCTAAGGCAGGAGGATTGCTTCAGCCCAGGAGTTTGAGGCTGCAGTGAGCTATGATCATGCCATTGCACTTTAGCCTGGGCAACATAGAAAGATTTTGTCTCTATTTTTTGTTTTTTTTTAAATATCTCAGTGAATGCCCAGGGCTAACAAGATAAAACTCAAACTCCTTAGTCAGGCACATCTAAACCTCCCTTCCAAGCCTCATTGCCCTCTCCTGCCAACTCAAACTGCCTGGCCCAACCTAGCTCTCTTGACACGTGTCCACGCTCCTCAAAGATGCCAGGCCTTGTATGTGAAGGTTTCAGTGCAAGGCCTCCGAATCTCTCGTCCCCCTGCCCCACCCGCCAGGCTTGAGGCTCTTCCTTTCTTGCCACTTCCTTTGCTGCTGACCTCACCATTGGCCCTTGTATTTCCTGGCCACTCATCCTCTGGATTTTGGTCCTGATCTTGCAGGAGAGACCTAGATACACTTCTTCCTCCATGATAGACTTCCACTGTTCTCCAAACACCCATATGCAACTGAATCTTTCTGCTTTTGCAATGCTCTTGGCCACCCCATTCTCCTGGCTTCCTTATTCAAACATCCCCTTCTATGGGACACGCTACTTGCCTTCCGCCCATCCCCACCGTCACTCTCTCCTTGATACGCTAGCCCCCCAACCCCTGAATACTTCTTGATTACTATTTATTTACACATCTGCCTGACTCAGGTTGGATTGTGCTGAGGTCCCCTTCATCACCTCTCCAGCATTTAGCACAGTAGATTGATGAATGAGTGAAGGCACGGCTGACTACTGGGAAATGTGACAGTGGGGATGGAACAATGTTGGCAGGGGCAGTGAGAACACTGGAAAAAACACGGCCACTTAGGAAAGCTTTCCACCTCACTGAAATTGGTACCTACTGCCCAATGCCCCAGCTGCCAGTCGGCAAGGGAATGAAACACTGACTTCTGGTAAGCCTTTGGCGTGTACCAATATCCCTGGCAATGATGCCCCGGCAGAGCACAGAACTGAGGGAAGGGCAGGTTCTCCTTTTCTTCTCTCAAGAACACCAGGCACCAAAAGCTAAGCACATCACCTGTCTTTTCAAAGACATTTTGCCTGAAATTCCCTTTCCAACTGCCCCCAACTCCCCAAATCACCAATAAGATATGATCTCTTTCAGCCTTCAAGGCCTAGTGATAATGCACCAACCCCAAGACTGAATGAGTTCCCCACATGATGTTTGCAGGGCCCCTAGGGCACCATGGTGTATGTCTTGTTCTAGACCTCAGTCTCCCAGCTATCCAGGGCACCAGGATATGGACCTAGGTCTGAAGGATCCCAGGTACCATGCTCTTAAACACTCTGCCACTCAGGTATCACCTCCTCTGGGGCACTGGCTCCTGCACAGGCATCACTGAATATTCTGAGCAGCAACCTCCCATCTATAACCCATAGTGCCTATTCAAACTATACATTGGTGAAATGATAGCCATGCGTAACTAGGAACTTGCTTTGCACAGGCACCGTACTAAGTTCTTATATGCCCATTGTACGGTAAAAGCTATGATTTCCGCCCCCCGCCAACTTTACACATGAGAAAATCGAGGCATAAAGAAAATACATGACTTGTCCTAAGTCTCCAAGCTAGACGGGTGAGGCTGGGACTCAACCTCAGCTTCATCAGATCAAAGTTCATGCTCTTCAAGCTGTGTGGCTTTAATAGACCCAGCAGCTCAGCTGTGACAGAACCCTGGGTTGAATAAAGCACAGGCTGTGCCCATTTTCAGCACATTCTAAGAATAGCAGTTCCCCCTTGATGCTGCTCCATGTTAAAACTAATGACAAAAAGAGTTCTGACATTTAGACCAGCCTCTGAGAACTGCTGTGCCTTCAATTCCATAGGCTGGGAACTGGGCATACTGACAGATTTGGCAAGGAGTTCTGGTAGAGACAAAACACTACCCTGAAAACATACCCTTTTAGAAGGCTGCTGCCACCAGGACCTTCAGACAGACCTCCTTCACAATGCAGCCCCTGCCCCGAGCCCTTGCAGCCAGGAATCCACCCAGGAATCCACCCTGCAACCCAATCCACCACAGTGGCAATGGGGCTCTAGGCCACAACTTGTAAGTTCAACACAGCTGTGAGATATTATTGCTACAAAGCTATATCTGCATTAATACACCAATTCTTGATAAACTTGGTCACTCATTAGAGTCACCAGGGGACAGGGTAGTTATGGTTCCGTATTTGTAACTTCCATTTTCCTTACTCTCTGCCAATCCTTAACTCACCGTCTGCCTGGCTTCCTCTAAGCCCTGAAATGATGTTCTTTGTGGTCCCCCCTGCAGAAACCAGCAGAAGTCATGAAAAGCCACAGCTCCACCCTCAGTTATCAACTGCATTTGGAAACGTGAATCTTCAAAAGGCTAAGCTCACCAGGAAATACCCTTGCTTTGTGGGAAGTGGTTACACCACAAAACAGACACCCTGGTAATACTGCTCCTTTGATTGGCACACCCCCCCGCTTGGCAGTGTGCCTCAACACGGCCACATAATGTTCTCCTGTGGCGCTTCCCCTATTCAGGCATCCATTCACCCTCCACTCATTCAACAAATATTTACTACGTACTGTGTTCCAGGTACTGGGATTATGACAGGGTATCTCAGTATGCAGACCCTCTAGAACCAAGTTAGCATAACCCTCCTTTTCTGTCCTGGTGCTTCCAAAGACCTTTAAAGGAAAAGTCCAGCGGGGAGGCCTACTTGGGTATATAAGTAGTAGGAAAGAGAGAAGACAAGAAGTAAAAGAACTAACTGCAAGAAAATGTTAAACTTTGACCAGCAGTCTACTGATTAGTAGTAATACTGCTGTGATCATTTTTAAATTATTTTACATATATATGATGGGATAATATAAAAAAGTAACGAATGTTGCTAGGAACAAAATTGTCATTGTAAAATAAAATATATAAATATCAAGGGAATTAAGTAACAACTCTATAATGTTAGATTTGAATTAGAAAGATCAGTATTATATTTTTACAAGATAATGTAGTGTAACGAACAATCCTCAAATCTCAGATGCTTACAACAACATTTATTTCATGCTCATAGGTCTGTAGATGATGCAGCTCAGCTCAGCTCTGCCGGGTTGGCTTTGGCTTGTCTCAGGGTGGAATCTAGACTTCGAGTCAGTTCAGGTCAACTGTAATGTCCTCATGTGGGGACTGAAGATAAACAAGCAACAGTTACCGGTACATCATGGAGAAGGGAAGTTCCAAGACAGCTGGCCGAGGCTTGCCATGCCTCTCACCAGCTCAGCTCAGATCTGTACACTGCCATGCTGCCCACATTCCATGGGCAAAACCGAGTCACAGGGCCAAGCCCAAAGTCAATAGGGTGGAGAGATATACACCACCCACAGTGAAGGTATGACAAGGTGTGAGGAGAGAAGGAAGAATTATGGAGAAATAATATCATCTACCCTAACTATGAACTCATGACTCCTTCCTTTTAAAAAATAACTATTTACTACTACTACTTCTGTCCATGGCAAAGGCCTAAAAGCAACGGCAACCCAGTAATACTGAGTAGTCTTCACCCAGATTATGGTTTCTAAATAATATTCCCCACTAAAAGAAACCCCCTGAAGGAATGCCTAATTCTAGGTCTGCAACAGAAAGCAAACAACATAACACTGGGGATCTTGTTGGGCCAAAAAGTATAGGAAGTGATCAAAAATGAACGGGATCATGTTAAAAAGACACAGGAGCCAACATAAAAGGGATCCTACTGGTCAAAGACAGGACAATTGGTATACCAAAAACAATGGTGACTATAACTGACTGAAACACACACAGGATGTATAATAAACATCCACGAGTTCGTTATGATGGAGGAGAGAGACTGCTCACCAAAAACAAAAACAAAGCAGTTACACACCCACAAGTCACCATTAAAGGTAAGTGGGACACCAGCTGTTTACTCGAAAATTGATAATTAAAAGGAAAGAATTAAGTATGTACAAGTGGCCCTAGCTGATGAGGAAACATTCTTCTTTTTTTTTTTTTTGAGGCGGAGTCTCGCTCTGTCGCCCGGACTGGAGTGCAGTGGCCAGATCTCAGCTCACTGCAAGCTCCGCCTCCTGGGTTTACGCCATTCTCCTGCCTCAGCCTCCCGAGTAGCTGGGACTACAGGCGCCCGCCACCTCGCCCGGCTAGTATTTTTTGTATTTTTAGTAGAGACGGGGTTTCACCATGTTAGCCATGATGGTCTCGATCTCCTGACCTCGTGATCCGCCCGTCTCAGCCTCCCAAAGTGCCGGGATTACAGGCTTCAGCCACCGCGCCCGGCCAACATTCTTCTTAAGAATTTCAGCTATAAGAGTCAGGTGTGGCAGCTCATGCTTGTAATCTCAGCTACTGGGGAGGCTGAGGCAGGATAACTGCTTGAGGCCAGGAGTCCAAGACCAGCCTGGACAACACAGTGATATCATGTCTCTTCAAATATTTTTTTTAAATTAGCCAAGCATGGTGGCACACATATGTAGTCCTAGATACTCAGGAGGCTGAGGCAGAGGATGGCTTAAGCCCACAAGTTTGAGGCTGCAGAGAGCTATGTCCACACCACTGCATTAGAGCCTAGGTGACATAGCAAGACTCTGTCTCTGAAAAAGAAAAAAAAAAGAAAGAGAGAGAGAGAAAAGTCACCATTTTGCTAGGCCAAATAAAATACTCAATTCAGGCAAAGATCATTGACAGATGAAATAATTAGGTAAAAGGTAGATTGTGAACTTTACAATGAAGGAATAAAACAGTCACCACCTGAACCCATCAATAAATTTTCACATGACAAAGAGCAAAACAACTGCATGTCTCCTGATGTGATATGTGATACCAAGTACCCAGCACCACCTAGGACACATTCTTTCCAAAAAGACTGACCCAAAATCCAATCAAGCCTCTTGGGTTAACTTCTAGTTGAAAGAAAATAGGCAACAAGTGAACAAGTTAAGCCACCAAGAGGAAGCAGAATATTTACAATTTAGAATATTACACAGTGCAACTTTCAGTAAGTTAAGTGCATGAGGGAGGAGAGGGAGGATGGACTACACTAGAGTCAAAAGGAATTTGAGAAACATAACAACCAACCAAATGCAACGTACAGGCCCTGGAATTGTCACTGCTGTTAGTGGGTTTTGTTTGTTTTTGAGACAACTGGGGAAATTTGAAATTCCCCCAATTTGATCCTAAAGAATTATTGCTAATTTTGTTAGGTGTGAAAATGCTATTGTGATTATGGTAGAAAATAACTTTTTAAAGAGCTACATCTGAAGTTTGAAGGAGGGAAATAATAGGATGTTAGGCATTTGCTTTCAAAGACTTCCAGGAATAAATAAAAAAAGAGTAAAAGAGGTAAATGAAGCAAATATGGCAATTGTTGGATCTAGGTAACAGGTATACAAAGGTTCATTTTACCACTCTTCCCATATAAATTCAGTATGTGTGTACACATATCTATTTGAAATTGTTAACAATAAGAAATGTTTAAAAAGAATAGGGCTGGGCGCATGGCTCACGCCTGTAATTACAACACTTTGGGGGGCCAAGGCGGGCGGATCACCTGAGGTCAGGAGTTCGAGACCAGCCTGGCCAACGTGGCGAAACCCTGTCTCTACTAAAAACACAAAAATTAGCCAGCTGTGATGGGGGGGGGGGTAGTTCCTGTAATCCCAGCTACTTGAGAAGCTGAGGCAGGAGAATTGTTTGAACCCGGGAGGAGAAGGTTGCGGTGAGCTGAGATCACGCCACTGCACTCCAGCCTGGGCAACAAGAGCGAAACTCCATCTCAAAAAAAAAAAAAAGAAGAAGAAGAAGAAATATTTTAAAAGAATACGAAGGAGAGGAAGGGGAACTGAGAGGCAGGAAGATAGGAGAACAGCAGGGCAGGGGGCTGAGGCAGGAAGGCATGTATCCTAGGGCAAGCCAGAGACTGACACAAAGGGACACTGGTGGGTGACAGCCATAGTCACAGCCGCTACAACAACAACAACAAAAGTAATAACAGCAGTAAACTCTGAACTCCTACTGCCAGGGTCCACACCTTGCTCCCATTACATACCCACTCCCATTACCACCCAGCTCAGGCAGTTACATTACCTCTCTGTGCCTAAGTTTCTACATCTATAAATGAAATAATAATTGCATCTGCCGGGGTAAATTGAGGGTTAAATGAGGTAATACATATAAAGTCTTTAACCACTCAACAAAATGCCTGGTATGCACTACACATTCAAAAATGGTTGATGTTGTTTTACTAGGTGCCAGCCTCTGTGCCAAGTACTCTATATGCATTATCTCATTTCCTTCTCCAAATAACCCTATGAGGGATGTACTCTTACTATCCCCACTCTATGAACAAGGAAACCAAAACTCAGAGAGGTAACATGACTTACCCAAGGTCACATAGCTGGGACACTGGCAAAGGCAGAACTGTGAAAGTTATGGAGTTAGACTACCTGTATTTGACCTTCTGACCTGAGGCCTGTGATAAGCAGTCTCCAAGGGGTCCCCCACTTCCTACTTGCTGGTGTCCAGCTCTTGTATAGTGCCCCCCTTGGTGAAGAGGGCTGATCTGTGATACTAATAGAATACCTGTGAAAATGACAGTATGTGAATTCTGAGCCAGGTCATGAAAGTCATTGTTGGCTCCTGTCTTGTTCTCTCGGGTCATTCATTCTAGGAGAAGTCAACTGCCATGCCATGAGGACACTCAGTGGCTCTATGAACAGTTGCACCATGGCAAGGAATGGAAGATTCCTGCCAACAGCCAGGCATTGTGCATGAGCCATCTTGGAAGCAGACTTTCCACCCCCAGTCAAACCTTCAGATGACTACAGTCCCAGCCAACATCTTGACTACAACCTCCTGAGAGACCCTAAGCCAGGACCACCCAGCTAAGCCACTCTTGGATTCTTCACCCACAGAGACTGAGACAGATAAATGCTTATTATTTTAAGCTGCTAAGTGTGGGAGTGATTTGTTGTTACATAGCAATAGAGGACTAATACAGTAATCATGGACTAAGTTATAATACTTAACATGTCTGAGCTTTAGCTTCCTCATATATAAAACAAAGACAATAACAGCAGGTACATCATAAGATTGTGATGAGGATTAAATGAGACCCTACATCTAAGGAGCCTAGCCTAGAGCCCGCACACAGTAAATGCTCAGGAAAACGTAAATGGCCCAGGCTACCCTGGGTGCTGATGTGGCCCAGCAACAGTCCACATCAGCACCCACCTCTTTTCAAACCTGTGCACAGTGAGCCACTGGGCCTTCAGGGCTTAGGTCAGAGGGCTAGGGAGCCAAGCAAGGACACAGAGGCAAGGGTCTGCATGGGCAAGGGTGTTGCCCACCACTCCAACACTGGGAGCTGCCCTCCAGACAAGCACCAGAAACTCAAGAACCGCCATGGCAGGGAGGGCTTAGAAGCCTTTATGTTTAAATCTCCCCTACTCCTCCATGAATGCAAGTCTTCTTGGCCACACTCTCTGTGCATGCTAATCCCACTACCTGGAACATTCTTCTTCCAGAACCATCCCTAATACCATCCAAAAGTATCCAGGTCTCACCATAACTCCTTATAGCTTGTTCAAAGCGTTTCAGATCTCCAAGGACAAAAATCATGTCCCTCAGGAACCTTCTTTTTTCAAGCTAAATACCCCCAGCTCCTCATTAATAAGCACAGAGTCGGCAAACAGCATGATGGGAAAGCAGAAACCTGAGCCAGGGTGGAAAAATGACCAGCTAGGAAGTGGCTGATGCCTTCCAGGACAACTCCAGAAGTCCAAATCACCATATCTAAACCCAGCCAGGATCAATTATCCAGTTGTGAAGGATCTGAAGAGCCTAGGAAGGACTCATAAACTATATTGCTTACACAGTGGAGGCCTGGTAAGATGGCTGTTTCCACATCAAAAGAGGTAAGAGCCCACTGTGCAGCGCAGGCGTCGGGCTACACCCACATGCAACAGGGGCTGAGAGCTTGAGCTCTAGGCTCAGGGCTCAGACAGGCCTGGTTCAAGTCCTGGCCACAGGGTCCATGGTTAATCTTCTTCTTCTTATCTCTGTAGGCTGAATTAAGGGTAATCTTAGTAACTAGGCAAGAAAAAATCTTTAGAAAATTAGGATTTCACAAAGCAAATTTCTGTCAGTCTTACAATCACTATAAAAGACAACTAGAAATTTGAAAGTTAGGATTTCACAAAGCAAACTGCTATCGGTCTCAAAATCACTACATCCCTGGTTCTCATCCAACTGGAACCCACGAGGGTGTCCAGTCAAAAGCAGATTCCTGAGTCCCACTCTAAACCTAAGCATTTAGAATCTCTAAGGATGAAGCCTAGGCATTTGTAATTTTTAAAAAATAATTCCCAAGTGGATTCTGATGCAGAGCCAGGGTTGAAAGGCACCGGTCTACAAGTTTCCTGATCTCCTGGGAGCCTAGGTCACTCACAGCACCCATCTTGCTCTCAGACGCTGGCCTCTGCATACTTACAATTGTATTTTATTCATGCCCTTCCAACTCTGGGGTGGTCCAGCCACAACATGGCAAGCATCCCCAAGAGGAAAATTTTCAGTTTTCAGTCTGCTAACGATAATAACATCAGCAAAAAAGCTGGGGCAGCTCCTAGGGTGCTTCGTTTGACCACAGTTTTGACAATGAGGAACAAACACTTCCATTTTTAGCTAACACATTATAGATCCAAAATGTTCAAGTTTCGGGTTTCTCCAGATACCTCAAAGCAACTAGTTCTGAATCCTCACTCTGCCTCAGAATTACCTGGGAAACTTTTACAAAATAGGGCTGATTAGGTTTCAGACTCCCATCAAGAGATTCAAGTTCAGATTCAATGGTCTGTGAGGGATTGTGGGGGAGTGTGGCGGAGGGGCTCTGGGTACCCCCATGTTTCCAAGACTGTCCAGGTGATTCTGATGTGCAGCCACAATTAAGAACCACCGCACAAGCTACAGTCTTGAAAACAAAACATCTCCAGTCTAACATCTTGTCACAACTTGAACTAAGATATGTATTGATGAGGTACCTTCCAAACTGCAGCGCCCTGAGGTTCTTGGTCTGGCCTTGGTTATGCCTCTGAAGAGGAAGAAGCCCCCACCCACTTCCCTCCTTCCAGCAGCCTGGCAATGATTCCAGTCTCCTGGGCACATGCAGGTTCAGGGCTCACAGCAGGTGGGCTGCCCTCCTTGATGTTCGGATGAAGAATAAAGCCCTAAACTGCTCCAGATCAGAGCTAAGCAGAGAATATAATCAGAAATAGCTTCAGTTGAGAACCAAGGCAACCATCACACACCTATTCTACCAAAAGGCTCAAAGAGGCAGTGATTTGATGTTTTTTTTTATTAGAAAGAATGGATCATACCACATTAGAACAAAACAGAAAAAGAATGGAAGTCAGCCAATTCAAAAAAAGCAAACAAAGCTCTGTTCTCCAACCCTAATGAACACACACACACACACACACAAGCACACACACACACACACACAATAATACAATAATACAAATAACTGCCACGTCTTCACATAAATGCTGAACAAAGCTAGTGGTACTGGTTTCCTCCTACTCTTCAATAGACTAGGTGCCAGCTCTCAGAAGGCTTGAACACTGTGACTTTGTGTTAAGATATGCTCTTTGTCAAAGTCTAAACAGTCACAGTTCTGTAAGAAGAAACGCATTAAGTTAAGAGTATTCTGGAATTCACACCCTAGTTGCAGCACTTTTTGATCTATCTCCGCAACCACACTCCTCTCCTCTGAGGTCTGAACCTCACACACAAGGCTGGGTCCCTCAGTGTTTGCCCATGTTGACCACATACTCTTGGCCTTAGGTGACTGGATCAGCACTGGACACACGACTATGCTGGCCTGGACTGAAATCTGCTGGTCCCAGTCTGGGGTGGTGACTTAAATGGAGATTATGTAAACGTGGGCCCTTTGAAAAGGCCAAATCAGGTCAAATCAGACAAGAAAGCAGGAGAGAGAAGGAGAGGTAAAAGTAGAGCAGGAAGTAGGCACTGCCTGTGTCCTGGTGGCTCTCTGGGCGCCTGAACTCACTCCATGAATTCTGTAAAGTGCCCCTTTATCCTTGTAATAAATTCCTCTTCAGCCTATTCAGCTACCTTTTTTTTTTTTTTTTTTGAGACAGAGTCTCGCTCTTTTGCCCAGTCTGGAGTGCAATGGCACAATTATGGCTCGCTGCAACCTTCACCTCCCGGGTTCAAGCAATTCTCCTGCCTCAGTCTCCCTATTCAGCCACTTTGAAATGGATTTTTGTTTACCTGATCTCACACGCACACACATACACACACCCTGGGTAAAATAACCAAAACCTTGTTATCAATTGCCAAATATTTCCAGGAATTTTTTTAATACCAAAATCAACTGTTTACACTTCATTGAATATGCTGTTTCTAAAAATGTACATATGCTTTTTTTTTTTTTTTTTTGACACTATTTTGCTCAGGCTGGTCTCAAACCCCTGGTCTCAAGCAATCCTTCTACCTAGGCCTCCCAAAGTGCTGGGATTACAGATGTGAGCCACCACACCTGACCAATATATGCTTTCAATGTAAATATGTACGTTTGCTACGGCAACTGGTTTCAAAAACAGAAACAAGGCAACCACCAGAATTTGGGATCAACAAAAAGAGAACTTTCTAGAAAAATGTTCCCTCACATCACTTCTTGAAAGTAAACATTTTCAGCAGGAGAAGCCCGGGAAAAGGAATGAGGGTGTCAAGACCTGACTCTCAGGTGTGGAGTCCTGTGGGTACCAACTGCTCCCAGCCCTGCCAGAGTAGCCCAGACAGGAGACATTCTCTGGAAAATCCAAATACTGGGCTCAAAAACACGAGCACCATCAAGAATAGAATGAGGTTTAAAAAGATAACATGCATTTATAGAGCCCTCAAGAGAGAAACTGAGAAACGGAGTCACTCTTAACAGTGGCTGACTAAATCCTCGCTGCCCACCCACAGCATTAATAGAAGAGTATAAAGACAAAGTACAGACCTCTGGCTGGATAGCTTTAAACACAGGTATATCCATTAAAGTAATCTGGCTCTGCAACAAAAGAGAATCAATTTTAGAAAATACTGTGCATCAAAGATAACTGTCATGTTACTTTATACAGTCATATATATTCATAAAAATTATACTTTCCGCTTTGAGATAAAAAACAAGACAGCATACAGTAAAAAATTGGATACATTTCTGAAATGCCTCTCCCATCCCTTCCCCCTCTTCATAAATCCTGATCCACACCCTTGTTTCTTGAATGTGAGATGAACTTTCAATTTAGGAATTGATAAAAGCTGTTTGGAGGGTGGGCGTGGGAGAAAAGGCAACAGTTTTATTTGGAAATTTTCATACTATTTGAATTTTTATTTCAAGCATGAACTACTTTTGTAATTTTTAAAAGTTGTAGAAACAATATTCAAAATTACAATGCTAAACAGAAACACTATTACTATAAATTCATTTTAAAGTTGTGGCTTATAGAAATTATATTTTTCTTCTGAAGTCACTGATACTGCCCCTAAATTATATGGTAGAGTGCTATTCAAGATGCACCCACAGACCAGCACAGGACCACAAACTGTTTATTCCACCAGCCCACAATGAGAGAAGTACAGAAGCTGAGAGCAAGCATTTGGAACTTGCATAGCAATTTTTTACATGACCATGACATTTCCATTATATATATTTTAAGTATCTGTCCTCAAATTATTGGAAATGGAAAAAACTAGTACTTCATCACAGCCAGCTTTAAGAGGCAGCAATGTCATCAATAGAGAAGACACACATCAGGTTAAAAGCCTGCACCCATCATAAGAACCTCATCTGGTGACAGTAAGAGGAAGCATCATGCTGACCATTTTTCAGATCAAGGCATGAACTGAACTGACTTCACATGATCCACCTACCTCCGTGTCACATGGGATGCCAGATGTCAGTCAAGAGATGTCTCTGTGACATGCCAGGGAGACGAGAGCTGAAGGCCTTTGGATGCCTTTAATGTGAGAAGACACTCTGTCCATTGAACACAGGCCATCCAGGATGACATGATACAGGGAACAAATGGGCTCTGGATTACAGGGCTTGGGTGTGTGTCTGGACACTGTCACTAAACAGCAATGTTCTCTTTGACACACAATCTCTCTCAGTCAGGTACCACATCTAGAAAATGACAATCCCTATTTTATGGGATCTTGGTGAAAATTCAAGACAAGAGGTAGCGTTCCTGGCACCTGACAGATGCTCAATAAATACATAAGAGAGTGTGTTTATGTGTGTATATCTGAGTGTGTGTGTGAGAGTATATGGTGTGTGTGACTGAGTATAAGTATGTAAATGTGTGTATGTGTGAGCGTGTACATGTGTGCGTATGAAAGTGTGAGTATGTGTGTGTGAGAGAATGTGTGTGTGTGTGTGTCTCAAAACGGAAGCCACAAAGATGGGCTCATGTACTGGCATGTGAACTTATGGTTCCTGACCAATACATAAGCTAGCAAATAAGGGACCATTAATTTGGTTGAATATCCATGCACTGAGGTTGCTCTAAAGAACATGTTAAAAATCCACTGAGCCAGTAAAAACCCTTGTATTAAGAATATATTGGAGAAAAATGGCAAATACACTCGAAGGTGGTCCAAGGTCACTGGGTTCCTGAGAAGCATGGGATACAGGCCAAAGCAGACCATCCTCAGGCAGAGTGGAGAAGAAAACATGCAGCTGGCTTCAGTGGAGAGCCTCTTTGTCCTCTCCCAGGAGCTAGCGTTCCCCATGGAAACGGGTGAAATGCTGCCACTAATGGAAGCCTGGCTGAGAGGTGGGAGACAGGACCAGGAATAAGGAAGCACTGGAGCAGAATCTGAGCTCTTCTGCCTCCGGGTTCCACCCAACACCTCTTGATGTCAAGGGGACTCTTGACATCAGCATAATGTATCTGGCCCTCATAATCTGAGTGTTGAGTGGCTAGGAAGCCCTGAAGGCCTATAGGTCTGTGTTTGGCCTAGAGCTACATGGCTCAAAGCTATGTCCTGAGCAGTGCAAACAGACTGGCATTTCTTCTGCCAGATCCATCAAGATTGTTAGCCAAGTGCTTCTCATATTTGGATTAAGTCTGCCATCCTAGGGAACAGAAAGGCCTTGTAAAGACAGGAGATTTGAACTGAAAGCTCAGAGGACCTTGGAAATCTCCCCTGCAGTTCAAGTTAACACCCTATCCGGGAGAACCGGCAGGATGTTTGCAATGTCATTTAGGAAAAGAACCAAAGTCTGCTAATGTGAAAATGAGAAAACTTCCTTTCCATCCTGCCACCAGTTCTAGGGTTTGCTACTGAATTTCCAGATGATTTATTAAAGCAGTGACCTTACATTTCACATTTTTCAGATAGTTCAGGTTTCAAATACTCTGCTCTCTGCTCAGACCGTAAGTCAGAAAATGTGTTCAGGTGTTTTATTCAAAACAAACAACAACAGAGGTCACCAGACTTAGACTAGCTAGTCCAAAATACATAATGAGGTTTCAGAAGAATCTCTCCTACTTCTATCCTTTCGGTTCTGATTAAAAAAGATACAGTGTCTAGAGCGAGGATATTTTGATATAAGATACTTATAAAGATCATCAGATTATCAATTTCATGCCATTTTACTACAAAGCCAAACGGAGGTTGCTGATGAGTAATCCTTCCCCGGAAGATTGAACCCTCAAGGCCACTCAGTTTTACCAAACAGGGGGTGGGAAGAATGGGTATGGGGGTGTGGTAAGAGGTGAGGTCAGGTCCTGTCACACTTCGGAGCCAGCTCTCAGGACCACCTCAGGGCCCTGTCCCTCCCTCAGGAGAGGTACCTTGGTTTCCTGGAGAGAAAAGGCATTTTCTAGGGGTATGTTACAGACTCAACAGAAACATGAGACAAGAAGCCTCCCACTCTTGCTTCCAAGCAGCAAATCCGGCCAGTAGTGGGGCTGAGCGAGAACACTCATAAGTCTCCTAATGGCCTATCCTTATTTCGAGAAAAAAAGCGTTAACATAGGATGTTCAGTGAAGTCAGTCACCTGGCAATGGCTTCCTTAAGCCTAGTCCATTCTCCCATCTCCTCCTTCCTCCTAGTCCAGGGCCCTCTAAAAACCCAGGCTTTTAAGGGAAATGCCCGATCTCCACACATCATTTCTGTAGAGATGAATACCGCAGGGTGGAGAGATCTACTGGAGCACTTCACAACGTGACTCTAACAGAACAGTGCTATTATGTGGATAAATGAAAGCTACTTGGTTAGCCAAAAAGGGGGGAAAAAAAGTTTTTTGCACATGTTAAATGTAGTATTTCTCCTAACAGTGGCTGACTAAATCCTCTGTTCCCAGCCTCAGACTTAGTGTAAGGCTCTTCCAGACCCCAAATAAACAAACAAAAAAAAAACTGTTGGCTTTACCCCACTCCACCAAGGCATGGCCAGGAGGGCTCACAGAACAAAGAGTAATCAGCTCCAAACATCCATTCCTGCTTTGACTCACAGAACCACAGAAAGCCCGTGTCTGGCAATTTTAGAAAAGAGTTGGGGATGGGCCTAGGAACTGTTCTGTTCCTTTTGAAAATTAATCTAGCAGTAACTTATTTAAAGCTTTTTAAACTTATTTTTAAAAAATGTCAAACTAGGCTGGGCACAGTGATTCACACCTGTAATCTCAGCTCTTTGGGAGGCCGAGGCTGGCGGATCACTTGAGGTCAGGAGTTTGAGACCAGCCTGGCCAACGTGGTGAAACCCTGTCTCTAATATAACATACAAAAATTAGCTGGGCGTGGTGGTGCATGCCTGTAATCCCAGCTGCTCAGGAGGCTGAGGGAGGAGATTGCTTGAACCCAGGAAGAGGAGGTTGCAGTGAGCCGAAATCGCACCACTGCACTCCAGCCTGGGAGTGAGATTCTGTCTCAAAAAACAAAAAACAAAAAAAAAAACAACAAAAAAAGTCAAATCTACAAAAAAAGTCACAAAGACAAACACTGTATGACTCCACTTACATGAGGTAACTAGAAGAGTCAAAATCATGGAGACAGAACGTAGAATAGTGGTTGCTGGGGGTTGGGAGGAAGGGGAATGGGGAGTTGTTTAATGGATACAGAGTTTCCATTTTGCAAGATGAGAACAGTTTTGGAGATTGGTTGCATAACACTGTGAATGTACTTAACACTGCTGAATTGTATAATGAAAAACAGTTAAGATAGTAAATTTTATATTATGTATATTTTACCACAATCAAAATGAAAAAAGAACCACCCCAGAAGTTCTTCAATGTGCCTTGTCCCAATCACAAGTCTCTCTCCCACCAAAAGTAACCATTATTCTGACTTTCTTCAGGTTTTTCAAATAATTTAATCACTCAAGTATATATACCTACACATCACAGGGTAGTCCTGTCCACTTTTCATGTTCTCACTCATAGGTGGGAACTGAACAATGAGATCACTTGGACTCGGGAAGGGGAACATCACACATCGGGGCCTATCATGGGGGGGAGGGGGAAGGGATTGCATTGGGAGTTATACCTGATATAAATGACGAATTGATGGGTGCTGACGAGTTGATGGGTGCAGCACACCAACATGGCACAAGTATACATATGTAACAAACCTGCACGTTATGCACATGTACCCTAGAACTTAAAGTATAATAATAAAAAAAAAAAAAAATCTGGAGAAGTGCTATCTACCTGCCTACCTATCTATCTATTTTAGAGACAGGGTCTTACTTGCTGTCCAGGCTTGGGTGCAGTGGTGTGATCACAGCTAGTGAGCTAACCTCGAACTTCCGGGTTCCAGTGATCACTCCCGCCTCAGCCTCCTGAGAAGCTAAAACTACAGGTATAAGCCACCATGCCCAGCTAACTTTTTAAATTTTTGGAGAGATGGAGTCTAGCTCTGTGGCCCAGGCTGATCTCTAACTCCTGGCCTCAAACAACAATCCTCCCACCACCACCTCCCAAAGCGCTGGGATTATAGATGTAAGCCACCATGCCCAACCTGATACGTACTTTTTTTTTTTTTTTTTTGAGATGGAGTCTCACTCTGTCACCCAGGTTGGAGTGCAGTGGCGCAATCTTCACTCACTGCAACCTCCACCTCCCGGGTTCAAGTGATTCTCCTGCCTCAGCCTCCTGAGTAGCTGGGACTACAGGTGTGCGCTACCATGCCTGGCTAATTTTTGTATTTTTAGTAGAGACGGGGTTTCACCGTATTGGCCAGGCTGGTCTCAAACTCCTGACCTTGTGATCCACCCACCTCGGCCTCCCAAAGTGTTGGGATCACAGGCGTGAGCCACCACACCAGCTGATATGTACTTTTTAAATCTCTTTTAATCTACAAATATTCTCTCCATCCCTTTATATTCCTTGTAATACATTTGCTGAAGAATCCAAGCCATTTGACCTACACAGTTCTCCATACTTAGGGAGCAGGTCAACATGTTCTTCCTTTCTTGGTGTGTCTGCAAATCAGCAGCTGGACTCGGGGACTTCATCAGACACAGGTTCATCCCTTTGGCAAGACCGCAGGTGGAGCACACTGCTTCATCAGGAGGCACACGATGGCTCTCCTTTTGTAATGCTAGTGGCTATTGATGCTCACTGCTTAGATATTTTCATTCACTGGGGTTACAAAATGATGATATTCCAATTCTTTCATTTCTTTTCCTTTTATTAACTGAACCAATTTAATAGACACTTTCCCTCATCTACTGTTTGGTTATCCAGTGTAGTTAGTTCAAAAGCAAAAGGCAGAACAAATGCTCGATTCCTTCCTTATATTTATCAGTTTTTAAGATGATAAACTGCCCTCCTATTATCATCCAAAGTGACCCACTGCTTGATGAGTTTCAATCATTTGCAATTATTATCCTTTTGAAGCTCAAATTGTGCCATGACGGGGCAATGGGAGCTACTTCTAACTAGCACTTGAGTCCTTTTGCCACGGACCCTCCTATTCCTTTACAGCTTCCTCACTGGGTACTGGGAAGATGCACCAGGCTCATCTTGAACATGTCCTTTCCTAGACTTGGAATCAACCAGTTCTCCAGAAGCCATAGGTTCTTTTAGTACAAAATGCTATTTCAAGACCACAATGCAGAATTCATACTAATATTTCCAATTCAAAGTCAGGACATTTTTTAAAACTTACTTAACCTCTTCTGTATTATATCTGTATCTCCTTTCTTCTATTTTGAAAATCTTGGTCTCATGGACACAGAGTATATACTAAGATTCCAGCATCCCATAAGTTTTCATTTACTTTATCCTACAGTCATACTATATCTACCATCTGGGCATACATTCATTACAAACTATACCCTCTACCTTTAACCCTCATTCAGTCTTAATTCCACAAGTAATTGCATGTTTACTGCTCTCTACCTGTCTTTATAGCAATGGTTCTGTAACTATGTCTAAGACTCATTCTCTCATAGACTCCTCAGGAAGGGCTCAGGGGAATAAGATTCTGAGGCCTTGCACGTTCACAACAGCTTGTGTCCTTGATACTTTAAAGTCAGTTTTGCTGGATATATTATAAATTCTTTGGCTCACTTTTTTTTCCTTCCTTATTTAATTATGTAGTTCTATTTCCTTTTGGCAAAAACATGTTTCTGTCAAAAAAGACTGATGGTAATCTAATCATTTCCTGTATATGTCATTTGCCGTTTTTGCCTAAATGCCCAAATAATTTTTTTTCCTTTAAAATCCAGTAATTTGTAAAGAATATGTCCTTACAAATGTAAAGTATTGACCATTTGGGGTTGACATTCTTGGCTTCACGGTGTGCTCTTTCAACATGCAGTTTCAAATCTTTTTTTTTTAATTTCATGAACATTTTCCTAAATTTTAGTTTTAATTATTTGTGAAGTTCCCTTGCCTTTTTGTTCCCTGCTTTCAGGAATTCCTATTATCTGTATGTTGGATGTTCTTTGCCTATCATGAATATTTGTCACTTTTCCCCAAAGTCTTATTCTTTCTTCATTTATTTTCATGTGAAAAAGTTTATTCCCTTAGGCATTTTCTGTTATGTGTATGTGTTCCTGTGTTCCTTCTAGTTCAATCTTCATTTCCAACAGAATTCTTCTATTTTTAAGTCTTTCCTAAGTTCTGTCATCTCATTTCTGAGATTTTCGTATTTCTGAATTATATTCTTCATGCATGATCTTAACATCTCTTAGCTCATCTTAAAATAAACAGTTACAGGTTTTGTCTGTTTTTTGGCATGCTCTCATTGTCTATAGGGATTCTTGTCTCTTTTTTAGTATAATAACTTTGAATGAGATTTGACAGCAATAATTTCCTGTTGCTTATTTTCATGCAAAATTAGTTTTCCTGAGCTTTTAGAGGGCAATATGGTTCAGAGTACCTTTTCTAACTTCACACAGCTGTGTTTTAGTTTGCTTTCATGTAGCGCTCAATACCATGGCCACTATTTCTTAAGATTCTCTCTCTCTCTCTCTCTCTCTCACACACACACACACACACACACACACTTAGATCATCTTTTGCCACAACCATCTCTATCCTTTCTGATCATTTTGACTCCACTCCATACTGAATTTCTTAGGTATGCAGCATCATTCTAGAAGGGACCCCCTAGTTGCCTGGTTCCAAGAGGTCATAATGGCTATTCCACAGATCCCTTCTACTCACCCATTATTTGAATAGTCAAAATCTCTGCCAATTTCAATTGCTATTCCCACCCTAATGCACTGAACTTTCTAGCAAATATCTATTGGCAACTTTGGGGTTCTCCTATTCTCAAGTCTATCAAATACCCCAGTGCTTATTCTGCTTTCTCCTCTACAGATGCTGATACCCTGAAGGTCTTGTGGATGTTGGTGGTATACATTGTGTATACATATACCACTTGTATTTTGGGGGTGATGAGGATAACTTGTCACCTAGGTCTACTACAATTGTGTTCACGGGTTTCAGGGTTCATAGTGGGAAGTGGGGGAATGCAGATTAAGAGAGAATTTAAAAATATGCTACTGCCACCACCATCTTCCCAGAATCAAATAATTCTTTCAGTGGGTTTTCATGTCTGGGTTTTTTCTTTCACTAGACAGGAAACTAAAATGCCAGTTGGTCTGGTTCAATTCTAACACCTAGGCACTCCAGTGCTTTCCCAGAGGCCAAAGACTCCAGAGACCTGGTTTCACATGTAAGCTAAAGACACACTAGCTCCAGCAGAGACAGCCAAAGTTTCAGCACTGCATTCTCAAAAAGTATTCACCATCCTTCCCTACAGTCTTCCCAGCCTCAGAAAGGCAGCCTGAAGCAAGCCAAGCAATACCCTACGGCTGAGGCTAGAAAACCAGGCTCTGAGTCTCACCAAGGAGTTCTGTTAGGCAATGTTTTCCTATGATGCAGTCTAACTCTCTGCCATTCCACAGAGTAAACAGCTATAAAGGGATTTTTAGGCCTCATTATTGCTTCTTTCATAAAGCTAAAAAACATGACTCTTAAAAGTACAAGTAAACATACATAAATAGAACATAGAAGCTAGGTCATCAGACTGTGAGATCCATTAAGTCCTCTAAAGAAGAGACAATACAGCTTTGTGGCTAAGAGTACGGACTCTAGTGTTACACTGTCCAATATGGTAGCCACTACCCACATGTGGCTACTGAGCATCTGAAATGTTGCTAGCACTATAAAGTAAAAACTATACTTTGGAGCCAGGTACAGTGGCACAAGCCTATAGTCTGAGCTATTCGGAAGGCTGAGGCAGGAAGACGACTTGAGCCCAGCAGTTCAAGGCACTGCACTGTGGTGTAACTGCACCTGTGAATAGCCACTGCACTCTAGCCTGGGCAACAGAGTGAGACCCTGTTTCTTACACATACATACGTTGGATTTTGAAGACTTAGTTTGAAAAAAAAAGAATATGAAGTATCTTAATAATTTTATATAGCTTGTATTTTGAAATAGTAATATTTTTGGATATATATGGTTAAATAAAACATATTATTACAAGTAATTTCACTTCTTTTATTTTTTAATGTAGTTAACTAGAAATTTTTTTTTTCTTTTTTGAGATGGAGTTTCGCTCTTGTTGCCCAGGCTGGAGTGCAATGGCGTGATCTCGGCTCACTGCAACCTCCGCTTCCCGGGTTCAAGCGATTCTCCTGCCTCAGCCTCCCAAGTAGCTGGGATTACAGGCATGCACCATCACGTCCAGTTAATTTTGTATTTTTAATAGAGATGGGGTTTCTCCATGTTGATCAAACTGGTCTCGAACTCCTGACCTCAGGTGATCCACCTGCCTCAGTCTGCCAAAGTGCTGGGATTACAGGCATAAGCCACCATGCCCGGCCGATTACTAGAAAATTTTAAATTGTATACATAGCTTACATTGTATTTCTATTGGAAATCACTGGTCTACAGTGTCAAACAGCCCTGGTTTTAATCCCAGCTGTGCCATGTACTACCTGTGTGAAGAGACAACTTTCTTCTCTAAGTGTTGACTGACTTATCAGTAAATTGGGAATAATAATTATACCTAATTTATAAGGCTGTTATGAAAAGTAAATTAGATAAAGCATGTAAAACATTTAGCACAAGACCTAGACATAATCAGTGTTCAAAAATAAGAGTTGCTCTTAATATTACTTCCTAGCATTACATGGGTAATTAGGAGATGAGAGTTTCAGACCTGGCTCTGCCAATACTTGGGTATATAATCCATGTAAGAAAATTAATCTGTTGGATCCTTACTTTATCAGAAAATTGGGAGCTATATGATATGCCTCATTGAATTGTTGTAAGAATTGAACTCTTCGCCAGGTGCAGTGGCTCATGCCTGTAATCCCAGCACTGTGGGAGGCCAAGGCAAACAGATCATGAGACCAGGAGATTGAGACCATCCTGACCAACATGGTGAAACCCTATCTCTACTAAAAATGCAAAAATTAGCTGGGCATGGTGGTATGCACCTGTAATCTCAGCTACTCAGGAGGCTGAGGCAGGAGAGTCACTTGAACCCAGGAGGCGGAGGTTTCAGTGAGCCAAGATCCCACCATTGCACTCCAACTTGGTGACAGAGCGAGACTCCACCTCAAAAAAAAAAAAAAAAAAAAAAGAATTGAACTCTTTCAGGCAGTACATATTTACTGAGCACCTACTATGAGCCAGTAATTTTTTGGACACTGGGAAAAAATGCAGTGAACAAGTCAGATAAGTTCCTGTCCTTAGAAAGTTTATATTCTAGTGGAAGAGATATGAAATAAAAATTTATTATTATATAGGCCAGGAGTGGTGGCTCACGCCTACAATCCCAGCACTTTGGGAGGCTGAGGTGGAGTCCAAGAACTGGAGATCAGCCACAGCAACACAGTGAGATCTCATCTCTACTAAAAATCAAAAAAATTAGCAGGGCATGATGGTGTGCAGCTGTAGCCCCAGCACTTTGGGAGGCTGAGGCAGGAGGATCACTCGAGCCAGGGAGATTGAGGCTGTAATGAGCTGTGACTGTGCCACTGCACTCCAGCCTGAGTGATGAAATGAGATGCTGTCTTGAAGAAAAAAATAAATTATTATTCTATAATGTAATGTTGGGTAGTAATAAGAGTTATGAAGAAAAACAGAGCAGAGTTAAGGAGAAAGATAATGATGGAAAGATGCTACTCAGCCCAGTAGAAGTCCCAAGGACAGACATTTGAACACAGAGTGAGCAGACAACTAAGGAAGAGCCATGAAGACTGAAAAAAGGACAGAGGACGCAGGTGAGCCTGGGGAAGAAAGAGAGTGGGAGAGCACGGAGGTAGGGGCAGAAGAGGAGGCTTGGCCGGACCACAGAGTACTGGAGGCCTCAGGAGGAACTCTGGGTCTCATTCTAGTAGGAGGGAGCCACTAGAGAGTCTGAAGGTTTTAAAATGATCCCTTAGACACACAGAAGGAGATGACGCAGGTGCCAGGCTCAGTGTGGCCTGGCACAAAGTAAACATAGAAGAAGCCAATGATGGCAGAGCAATGACATGGGGCCCAGCTACTTCCCTTGGCACCCAGGAGGACAAGAAACCTCTTTTACCAAAGAGGGTAGAGAGGGCGTGGGTATGGGTTGGAAATACTTCTGCTGGAGAGAAGTTCAACGCTTGGACAACACTCACAATCAGATTTGAGGTCACCCCAGAGTCAATATTCTCCCTCTACCGTCAAGGTACAAAAGGAGGAAAACAAGTCATGGCAAAACAAGGAGCTAACATTGCTCCACCACAAGGGACCATCCCTTCGTTAGACCAGGAGCAACACACTGTTTGAAGATACGTCTTTTTTTAATTTATATTTTTTAAATTGCCCAAATAATATTGTTTATCATTGTAGAAAACGGTTATTATAAAAATGTAGAAAGTATACATAAACAAATAGAAAAATTAAATTCCAATTACCTAGAATCTATGACCAAATACTACAGTAAATAATATGTTTGGCTATATAGATCCAGATATTTATGAATATGTAAACAAAAAATCTAGACCTCATGCAAATACATGTTATATGTGTGTTATACATGCTTTTTTTTTTTGCTTTTTTTTTTTGTGAGACACGGTCTTACTCTGTCACCCAGACTGGAATGTAGTTGCATGATCACAGCTCACTGCAGCTTCAACTTCCCAGGCTCAAGCAATCCTCTCACCTCAGTCTCCTGAGTAGCTGGGACTACAAGTGTGTGCCACCACACCTGGCTTATTTTTTTATTTCCAATTTTTGGAGAGGCAGTCTCCCTATGTTGCCCAGGCTGGTCTCGAACTTCTGGGCTCAAGCCATCCTCCTACCTCAGCCTCCCACAGTGCTGGGATTATAGGCGTGAGCCATCTCGCCCAGCGTGTACATGCATTTTTAAAATTGCATGTTCTCCACAAACTGTGCTTCAGTCTGCTCCTTTCATTTTTATATATATAGCGTATAGCCTTCCAGGGCAGTTAATTTCAGGACAGCACCCTTTTTAATGCTGCATTGTATTTCATAAAGGGTGGTACATACTTTACTCAACACACCCCTCTTGTTGGGCATATAGAACGTTTACAATCTGAGCCAAAAGCCTAAGTGGTGGCTCCCTCTAATGCCCTGTTGTGGTGCCCAGCCACCCACACCAGCTCTGTTTCCCTTACAGCAAACTCCTCTGGGGTCACTTTCAAGACATCGAAGACAACGGCATCATAGCTCTTGCTGGCATAGTCGCAGCTCTGGCCCTCCAGAGAGTCCGAGCTGCTGCTGCCCTGTGGAGAGCAGAGAGAGATGCTGTTAACTGAATGATCTGACTTGGAATCACTGCCTCCCAAACCTCCTCGGAATTGAGGATGGGAGAGCAATAGAATAGTACAATAAAAACAGCTTCTATTGATTAGAGCTTTACCCCAGTCCAGGCACCGTGTTAAGCACTGCATGTGTATCATCTTATTTCCTTCCCATGTGTGCCCCATGAATACACATTATTATTGTTCCCATTTTATAGATAAGGAAGTAGAGGCAATGTTACTTCTCCAAGCTATCTCAGCTATGAAAGGGAAAGCCAGAAAGTAAACTTACTTTTGTATCTATCTGACCCCAAAACACATACCTTCAGTTGCCACACCCTAACTTTCTCTGGCCAGTGTTTTACTGGTGGGGTAAAAAATTACAGCCCAGTCTTCCTTGAGGGAGAACAGGACTGCATGTCTTAGGAGGCCTGAGGAGACAATCTGCTTCATGATGTCTTTCGAACATTACCTGGTTTTACTTCTCTTTTTCCTACTTGAAGTCATTGCAGGAAATTGTTACACAAAATGTGAAAGTAGCTCTCAAGGCTTATTTATCATGCGGGCCACTTGGAATTCAAAGCCTGCTTGCTAATGAGCTGAGAGGTAACCAACTGGCTTTAGAGGCCAGTGTAAAAGTTATATTTAGTAGAGTCCTTTATGCTAAGGACACTCTGCCTCCTGCATGTATATGAAGGGAGTCTCCCATAAAGAGGCAAGTTAAAACTCCTCAAATGTGGCTGATCTCATGAATCTCAACAATGGGGATCCCAGAAAGTTGAATATACTTTCTCTTTAATTTAACTTCATCAAGCTTTATCAAGCTTACTGCCCAAAAATTGTGCCCTGTTCATAAACAATTTTATTAGTCTCAGCTCACGAAGAAGGATTTTGTGGTTTCCATTAACCTCAACATCTTGGACTGGGATTTAGAGAATATGCTTTTATTAATTCTTCTTTATTTCACTCTTTCCAAAATGGCTATATCTGGAAAAACTTTGTAATCTTCCTGAAAACTAGAGTGTTTTTAGGCCAGTGAGGGAAACCAATAGTCAATAACTGGAAATGTAAGGTTTAAAAGAGGAGCAGGAACTTAAACCTGTAGATTTCGATAGGCCTGTGTCATCAAAAGATTTTAAAATGAGTCTACTATACCAAAAACTCTTAAAATGATCTTAAGAAGCAGCATACCATAGTGGTTAAGCTCTGAGGTCAGATAGGCCTGGTTAAAATGCCAGCTCCACACCAGTTGCTGTCTGAACTCAGACAAATAACTTTGTTTTACGGAGTCAGTTATCATCTGTAAAATGGTGATATTAAACCTACTTCCCAGGGCTATAGTACGGGTTATATAAAATAAAGCTTAAAAAGTAACTGGCAGAATCTGCCTCCACTCCCAGGAGAGCTGACTCAAGGGGACTTGGGTGAGCTCAAGCATGGCTATTTTTTTTTTTTTTTTTTTAGTGGAAGTCTTGCTCTGTCGCCCAGGCAAGAGTGCAGTGGTGTGATCTCGGCTCACTGCAACCTCCACATGCCGGGTTCCAGTGATTCTCCTGCCTCAGTCTCCCAAGTAGCTGGGATTACAGGCACCCGCCACCACACCTGGCTAATTTTTGTAATTTTAGTAGGGACGGGGTTTCGCCATGTTGGCAAGCTGGACTCAAACTACTGACCTCAGGTGATCCACCCACCTCAGCCTCCCAAAATGCTGGGATTACAAGCGTGAGCCACCACACCTGGCCCAGGCATAACTATTTTTAAAGTTTCACAGTGACAGGACAGTCTCCCCTGAGGAGAACCTATGCAGAATGAACTTTTGAAAAGTTATAAAGACTTCTCCTGATGCTGCTGGAATTGGCAGTCTACTACATCTCCCAGTCTTATATGTAGATCCTGAGCAGACAACTCTGTACAAACTGTTCTGTACTTCTACACCCACCTTCCAGAAAGCAGAATATATCAGGGTGACAGGATGGATTTTCTTTTGGATGGTATAATGTCACGGTTAGGAGCACCAGCTCGAGAGTCAGGGTTTGAATCCCCACCCACCTGGCAGCTGTGTGATTCCAAGCCAGCTTGTTCACCTGTCTGTGCCTTAGCTTCCTCATCTATAAACTGGGGATAAAATAATAATATATACCTGATGGGGTTATTGTGAATACTAAATTAGACAATGCCCATGGAACATGCAAAAAAGTGCCTGGTATATAGTAAGCAACAAATTATGGGGCTATATGGGTGTAAATGTATCACTCAGTCATCAAAATTTATTGAGGACTTCAGTTATACATGTATTCATCCATTCGCTCATTCAATTATTCAATAAATATTTACTGAGTACTTACCTTGTGCTGGATACACATATATGTACATATACACAGCAAATATGTGTGAATGTGTATAATGTGTATACACATATATATACACACTTATATATATATACACACACACACACACATATACACATATACACACACAGACCAGAGAAGAAAGAAGCGTCACTCTAGATAGAAATAGAAGTCTGATTCCTCTAGTTACAAAAAGGAATCCATTCCCAGGATTTCAGGTATTATAACTTTCCAGTGACACACCATTGTATCTGCCCCAAACACACACAATCATACAAGGGGACGTGTTCAATCAAAAGCTCCCCCAAGTACATCATTGGTGATGATGATGAGGGTAATGACAATTCTGCTGCAGTAGCAGCTTTACTTAAACCTATCCCAATTTCAGGACCAGAGATCAAAACACTGAATTTTTTTGAAAGGGTTATAAGAAACAAACTGATTCCTGTGACTTTTTGGCTGGTTACCCAGGATCACTTCAAAAGCCCAGCATAACGAGCAGGGCCTTGTGGGTTTAAACCCTGGTATGGCCTGCCAATCTGTCAGAGGAGGAGGCGTTTCACACACAATAGGGTGGTGGCATCCTGGGCCTCAAATGGCACCCACTCTTCCCGCATGCTTCTGTGCCATTACTGAGCGTGGAAAGCAAACTCCCAAACCCCACGGCAGGGGCCCCAGCCCAGGCCACTGCAGACCACCAGTCCTTATAGCCATTTCCTACTGAGCAAGGTAAATAAGAACCCAGGGCCAGTTGGAATGACTTCTGTCTGACTTCATTCCGGAATGTGTGTGACTTATTTATAATCAGCAGCGGCTTTTCCTGGGAAAGGTCTGATCCCTTCTTGCCACCAAAATGGAATGTGGCACTTGCTACGACTGGACTGGGCAGGTATTTGTTTTTCTTTGAAGAGAACGACTTCAGAAAATATGCTGATCCTCAGGGCTGACTGCCTCCCAAATCTCACGCCTGGCGTGGCCAGGGGCCTTAGGAGTGCTAAGAATGGTGGTATTCATAGAGCCCTACTGCCTTGCTGTGCAAGCCTCAGCTGGGGCCTGGGTTAGCTGAAAGGAGACCCCTCTACCCACTGTCCCTCAGTACCTGTGGAGTGGCAGAGGTGACCAACACGCTAGCCATCAGACCATTCCTCTTGTACATAGTCTCCAGGCCACAGGGAGCTTCAGGGCAGCCTCTGCAGGTAACATAACCTGTCTGGAGAAGTCCTGCAAGGCAAAGGGGCTCATAAAAACCAGTCTTCAAAACAAATTTATCCCCACCCCCAGGCGAAAGTTGTACCAGACTTGAGCAGACCTTTAAAGAAAGGTCATCAGCTAGTGGCTTTCGGGCGAACTATGGCCCACAGACACGGTTTGATGGGCTTGTACAGGGTATTGATATTTTTAAAATTAATTACCAACATTTAAAAATCGGAAGATTTCACATAGAATTCTGGATTTCTGACTTTTCTGGCAATACTGGGCCCATTTTCCCGCATGGTGACCATCAGCCAGCTGAGTGGCGGCTGCCCCTTGGATTGGAGCAGGGCCTTTTAGTCCCCACTTGGCTTGTGCAACCATTTCAGTGCGTGCCTGGCCCTTGCAGGCACTAGAGTTTGTGATCTTTGTCTTACTCATTTTGAGACAGGGTCTCGCTCTGTCACCCAGACTGGAGTGCAGTAGATCAATCACAGCTCACTGCAGCTCAGCTTCCTGGGCTCAGGTGATCCTTCCACCTCAGTCTCCCAAGTCGCTGGGACTACAGGCATGTGCCATCATGTCCCACTAATTTTTTTGTGAAGGTGGGGTCTTGCTATGTTGTATGTTGCCTAGCTGGTCTCAAACTCCTGGGCTCAAGCAATCCTCCCACCTCGGCCTCCCAAAGTGCTAGGATTACAGGTGTGAGCCACCGCATCCAGCCTTGATTTTTCTTTTAAAACAAAGGCAGGGTGAAGAAGACAAGCAAATTCTCCTGTGTTCCCCTGGCACCACACTTCTTTATCAATAATAACCTGGGTAATAGCTAACCCCACATAGTACTATATGCTGTCCTCAGCATACATTAACTCATCTAACCCAAAAATCCTGAAGTAGGTCCTATCATTACACCCTATTACATGTGGGGAAACTAAGGCAGCAGGGGAGGCAGATATCTCATTATTTGATGGCTTTGTTCATGCCACCCTATCACCCTGTCATCATTGAAGACCCTGCTCAAACATCCCTTCTTCTGGCTATCATGCCTGAACAACCCAAAGCAGAGCCAGCGTTCTGTCACCCAAGTGCACACACCTATAATAGAGCACTTACCACATCACTGAACACAGAAAGCTGTGGCCACTGACAGCTTTTTAGTGGCAAGTGACCAGGAGAGTAGGGAGGGGGTGGGAAGGAAGGCGAGGAGAAGACAAAGACTGGAACCAACTGCAGTTATCCAGGCAAGAGGTAAGGAAGGGCCCCTGAGCTGAGGCTGAGGCAGTCAAGTCAGAGAGGAGACAGACTAAGAGACAGGAAGGACTGAGACTCCCCAGGCACTGAAGTGGAGGGGAGGCAGAAGTACCAGCTGAGGATGAGAGAGTTTTTGGCATGAGGTACCAGAAGGATGGTGTCTCCTTCTTCAAGGAAAGAACAGAGGTGACATAGCAGATTTGGGGGAAAGATGATGAATTTGATTTGGGAAATGCCAAATCTGTGATGCGTATGTGAAAAATCAGTCCTGGAGGGCAAGATCTAGCCCAAAGGTCACTGCGAAAGATGATTTGCCTGGATAACTGCAGTTGGCTCCAGTCTTTGGAGGTAGCTCAAAAAGAAGAAAAAGTCAGCCTGATGATACTGACTCCATCTGCAACCCTCCCAGGTCCCTCAGTCACAGGGCCCGGCACACAGCAGTATGCTGTCAAAGAAACAGGGGCGGCCGGGCACAGTGGCTCAGGTCTGTAATCCCAGCACTTTGGGAGGCCGAAGTGGGTGGATCATTTCAGGTCAGGAGTTCGATACCAGCCTGGTCAACATGGTGAAACCCCATATTTACTAAAAACACAAAAATTAGCCGGGCGTGGTGGCAGGCGCCTGTAGTCCCAGCTACTCAGGAGGCTGAGGCAAGAGAATCACTTGAACCCATGAGGTGGAGGTTGCAGTGAGCCGAGATCGGGCCATTGCACTCCAGCCTGGCGACAGAGCAAGATTCCGTCTCAAAACAAAAAAAAGAAAAGAGAAAAAAAGAAACAGGGGCAATTAACCAAAAAGGAACGTCCAAATGACCCAGGCTCTCTCCTGGTACATCTCCAGTGCTGACAATGGCTCTTCTCTCATCCCTCAAAGCTGCTGCAATACAACATATCCACTTCAGTTATCCCATCCTCAGTTCTATCCTGTGAGCCCTCTACCTTCCCATTCTTCCCAAGAACACTCAGAAGAACTAGCCTGCCCTATAAACAACATTTGGGAATCAACTGGGAGAAAGCTGACTATGGTTCTTAGAGGGTACCACTGACTTGCTGTCAATTCTCCTAAGTATGATAACAGTGCAGTGGTTAAGTAGGAAAAAGTCTTTATCCTTTGTGAGGTGTGTGTCAACATACAGACGTAAAGTGAGTTTAAAACTTAGGTTCAAATGGGTCAGGAAAATATATGTGAGTAGAGATAAGGCAAATACAGCAGCATGATAACGATGGCTGAATCTAGACAAGAGGGTATAGAGGAGTTCATTGTATCAGTCTCTGCACTTTTCCAAGTGCTTGATAATTTTCATAGTTAAAAAAAAAAAAAAAAAGAGCTGGTCAGGTAAAGTTTTTCCTTAGAGAAACAACTGAGCTGGAGAGGCCAAAGTCCTCTTTTGTGAGCAAGGAGAGGAGACGGGCTGAGAAGTCTCATTTGTTAGTCATTTTTGTCCTGAGAGAAGACATGTTCGCCGTCACCAAGAACCACAGATCCACAGCTAGTGCAGGTTTAAAAAGCAGCTCTACAAAAGATTTGAACAGATATTTCACAAAAGAAGATATATGGGCCAGGCACAGTGGCTCACACCTGTAATCCCAGTACCTTGGGAGGCCGAAGCGGGCAGACCACCTGAGGTCAGGAGTTTGAGACCAGCCTGGCCAACATGATGAAACCCCATCTCTATTTAAAAGACAAAAGTCAGTCGGGTGGGGTGGCACATGCCTATAATCCCAGCTACTTAGGAAGCTGAGGCAGGGGAATCGCCTGAACCCAGGAAGCAGAGGTTACGGTGAGCAGAGATTGCACCATACACTCCAGCTTGAGCAACAGAGTGAGGATCCATCTCAAAAAAAAAAGAAGAAGAAGAAGATATATGAATGACTAATAAGAGAAATGCCATCAGGGAAACACAAATGAAACCATAATGAGATACCACATCACACCTACCAGGATGGCTATAATTAAAAACAAAAGAAAACAACAACAACAGGCCATAATGAGTATTGGCAAAAATGTGCAGAGATGGGACCCTCATGCATGGCTGGTGGGAAGGCAGAATGGCACAGCCGCTTTGAAAGATCGTTTGGTATTTTCTTAAAAAGTTAAATATAAATTTACCACATGACCCAGTAATTCTACTCCTAGGTGTCTACCTAAAAAAAGAAAACATATGTCCACACAAAGACATGAACATGAATGCTTACAGCACCATTATTCATAAAAGCCAAAAGCTACAAACCCTCCAAATGTTCATCACCTGGTAAACAAACAGACAATTCAATCGACACATCCGCAGGATGGAGCACTACCCAGCAAAACAGAGAGGTGACACACGGATACAGTCACCACACCAACAAACCTTAACACACATGCTCGGGGAAAGAAGGCAGATGCAAAGGAATGTACTGTGATTCCATTTTTAGGAAATGTTCAGAAAAGGCAAATTTAGAGCAACAAAAGTGCACATCACTGGTGGGCCGGGGGCAGGGGCGGAACTGACTACACAAGGACACAGGAGTTTCTGAGGGATGGAAATGTTCTAAAACTGGATTGTGGTGGCAGTTAGCTCTACAAATTCACTAAAAATCATAGAATTATACCATTAGAAGGAGTGGGTTTTATGAAATATAAATTATACTGCAATAAAAGAAGTACCTTCAGCTGTTTCATGAGGGTGATCTGAACTTACATGTTTAACTCTTCTCTCCCCCATTCCCCTTGAAATATATATATTTTTTGTTTTGTTTTGTTTTGTTTCTTTAAGAGACAGCTCTGTTTCCCAGTTTGGAGTGCAGTGATGCAATTATAGCTCAATGCAACCTCAAACTCCTGGGCTGAAGGGATCCTCAGCCTCCCATGCAGTTGAGACTACAGGCACGTGCCACCATGCCCAGTTACCTTTTTCGATTTTTTGTAGAAACGAAGTCTCACTACATTGTCCAGGCTAGTCTTGAACTCCTGGCCTCAAGGGATCCTCCCACCTTCGCCTCCCAAAGTGCTGGAATTATAGATGGGCATGAGTCACCACACTTAGCCAGGATACTATTAATAAGCAAACAACTTTGAGGAATGTCTAGTGCAGAAGAGATGGCACGGAGGGGAGGGAAACAGCCCCTGGAGGCAAGGAGAGGCTCCCAGGATGGAGTGGCTGGAACCCTCCAACAGAAACCCCCCTGAAAAACCCAAACAACTTCAAAATGGGAAACCAAAGACTGAGACTAAACGTAAATCCAGCTCAAGATTCAAAGGCAGTATAAGGCTGACCAACTCAGCCTGTCTGTGCTAAGCCAGAACAAACCAGCTGGTATGGATGGAACCTGTTCAGATCAGTTCAAACAGGATTAAAGTGATTCAATCCAGGCCTAACAGAGAGTCACCGCAGGAGACCAAATGGAAGACAGCCAGCTTGATCCTCTTTGAGTGGATCCAGGCTGTCTCAGGCCCAGGTTGAAGTGGGCTTGGCTGCTTTCTGGGTGTGCCTGGCACTCTGTGGCTCTTCCCAAGGGGAGCACAGACATGGAGCTCAATCTGCTCAGCCTGGCCCAAATGAGAGGCCTTGCTCTCCCTGCTTTCCTAACAACTGAATTCTCAAGTCTCAAGGCCTTCAACACAGTTCTCAGACCCTCTTCTGTCACTGGCCATCAGCGCACACCCTCTGCCCATCTGAAGGGCACCACCATGCTACTCACTTCTTCAGCATCACTGGGTGGCTCCGCTCCACACACCAACACCAGCACTAACAGTGAGTGCAGGTGCTGTGCAAGGCATCGGGCTAAGCATGACGTGATTAGCTCATTTAATTGTCACAGGCGCCCCATGAGGTAAAGATGACCTAGACTTCAGGGAAATGGAAGCACACTGAGGTAATGTGACTTGCTGCAAGTTAGTGGCAGGACTGGGAGGTTCAAACTCTGGTCAGTCAATGCCAAGGCCTGGGCTCTTCACCATCCCTGACACTGCGTCTTATAAGAGTCCAGGTGAGCACTGGATGAGGAAATGTGTTTAAAATACTCCATCGGGGCCAGACATAGGACAAGTACTCAATCAAGATTATCAGTTACTACTGGTGTCAGTGTTATCCTACAATTTTCTATTCATTTATACCTATTCTTTTTCCTACAACAAACAAAAAATTAAGTGTTTGCAAAAGAACAGTATCACGCTTTGTAAAACCATTGGCTTCCACTGCTGGGAAGGGGATCACCGGCAGTGGGTTCCAGGCTCCCCAGGGAGCATAGCTGAGTCCAGGGGTCCAAGTACAGGAGTCCTCTCAACCTGCCTACCCTCCCGCTGTGGCCCAAGCCCACCTACAGATGAAGCATGGCAGCCATAGTGTGTTACCCATTATGCTTTCTATGGGATATCTGACCTAGAAGGAAAGACAGAGCACTTGTTTCCAATCTGACTCTGGCATGCCTCGTCCCTGACAAGAATGGCCGAATTTCTGGGCAGCAACTCTCAGAGAAGTGATACTTCACATGCTAGGAAAGCATAGGATCAAGTATAACAAAATGTCCTTTCCAAGGCTCAGAGAAACCCCCACCCATCCAACTTCAGTCCCCGAGGCCTGGCTGAACCCCCAGTTCTGTATCAGGGAGCAGACTCCCATAGAGGGGGTCAGCGTGGCCTAGTTCTCAGTTCTCCCTGAGAACTGCTTCCCTACCCAGAGTGGGCTCTGAAGATAGGGAACTGTGTGTCCTCAGCCAGACTGACTAGACCAGGGTGCCCCCTGGTTCTCCCAAGAACTCAGGACCCTGAGATACTAGTCTCTGCTGGTCAACTAAGCTAAGGTGCCACACTCGCAGGAGTAGACAGTGGCCCCATGCAGGGACAGTCTGGTCAGAGGGAAGAAAGCAGGGGGAGGAAGCAGATGCACAGGCAGGAACTGAAGAAAGAGCCTGTGTCTGAAAGAAAAGGAGAGCAGCCCAGGGCCCTGCGATAAATGCCTCCCTGTCAGCATCAGGCAGTTAGAGTAGACTTCCACAAGACCTTGACCAAGGCTCGTTCCTAAACATCAAGTTTATGCCAATCCACAGGAAACCTGACCCTGAAAATGCATTGGCTCACTGGAAAGGGGAAGACACACACTATTCATTCACTCACTGAGCCCCTACCTCATGCTAGGCACTGTCCTAACCAACAGTTCCTAACGATATTGTGTCTTAGACCCTTTTGGCAGTCTGGTGAAGCCTCTGGGCTCCTTCTCATAGAAATGTTTTAAAATGCATAAAATTATACAAAAAAAAATTTAAATGTATATATTAAATTATTTTAAAATAATTCGTTATGTAGTAATATATGTATTTATGTAAGGCAATATGTATCTTTATTACTGTATTCAATAACAAGAACTATGGGGAGCACCATAATTTCAAAGTAGTTATGAGCACAAATGTTCTGGACTGCCCACAAATGTTATGACATGAAAATACCTGTAGGCCGGGCGCGGTGGCTCACGCCTGTAATCCCAGCACTTTGGGAGGCCAAGGCGGGCGGATCGCGAGGTCAGGAGATCGAGAACATCCTGGCTAACACAGTGAAACCCTGTCTCCACTAAAAATACAAAAAATCAGCCGGGCGTCATGGTGGCCACCTGTAGTCCCAGCTACTCGGGAGGCTGAGGCAGGAGAACGGCGTGAACCCGGGAGGCGGAGCTTGCAGTGAGCCGAGATCGCGTCACTGCACTTCAGCCTGGGCGACAGAGCAAGACTCCGTCTCAAAAAAAAAAAAAGAAAAAAGAAAATATCTGTGATTTCTATTGGTGACCAAGTCCCAGGTACTATTAATATTACTATGGTTCATTGTCTATATTAATAAATGAGAGAAATGCTAAATTTCAGTTCAAAGTTAATGAATGTCATTTTTTCCACCCAAATTCATAGATACTCAAGAACCTCTGTCCCAGGCATTGGGCACACGAGGTGGGCAGGCACAGAAGGTCCCTGCTGCCATGGAACTTACATTCTAGGAAGGGAGTCAGAAAATGCATGTAACAAAGAAGGTAACTTAAGATACTGATAAATGCCATAAAGAAATGAAATAGGGTGGAAGATGATACTTGCCAGGATGGTCAACGAAGGACTCTCTAAGGATGCGACATATGAGCTGAAACCTTAGGAAGGAGGCAGCCATACAAACCAGTGAGAATATGAGTGTTCTTTGCAGAGGGAGCAGCAAGTGCAAAGGCTATGAGATGCACATGAGCCTAGCAGGTTTATTATGGAGGGAGAAGGCCATGGCTGGAGCTGAACCACCTGGAAGCAGTGGACAGACAGGCTGCGGCCAGGGCATTGAATGGCCTTTTAGGCCATGGTGAGGAGCTGGGGTTTCATCTGGAGTATACTGGAGGGTACGCTAGAGAGGTTTTTCCTTTCTGAGACACAGTCTCACTCTGTCACCCAGGTCCCAGGCTGGAGTGCAGTGGCATGATCTTGGCTCACTGCAACATCCACCTCCCAGGTTCAAGCGATTCTCCTGCCTCAGCCTCCCCAGTAGCTGGGATTACAGGCACTAGGATTATAGATGCCCGCTACCACACCTGGTTAATTTTTGTATTTTTAGTAGAGATAGGGTTTCACCACATTGGCCAGGTTGGAGTTGATCTCCTGACCTCAAGTGATCCACCTGCTTTGGCCTCCCAAAGTGCTGGGATTACAGGCATGAGCCACCACACCCGGCTGTGCTAGACAGTGTTGAGCAGGGAAGTGACATGATCTGATCGGCACTGTTTTGGAAGATCACTTTGGCTACCTTGTGGAGAACTACATTGGAAAGGCCAAAACCGGAGGCAGTTAAGTCAGTTAGGAAGTAACAGACAGCAGCAGCTTGGATTCATGAGGAATGGATCCAGGAGATGTTTTGGAGGTTACACAGACAAGACTTACTGACGGACGACATGCAGGGGGAAAAGAAGAGAGAGGAACCAAGGATGTCTTCTAAGTTTGAGGCTGTTATGAATGAGTAGATGGGGGCCTAACTGCCACACACTGCTTCTTAGTTCATTCATGTGTTTATTCAACACCCACCCAC
This sequence comes from Colobus angolensis palliatus, assembly GCF_000951035.1. NCBI lineage: Eukaryota > Metazoa > Chordata > Mammalia > Primates > Cercopithecidae > Colobus > Colobus angolensis. The sequence goes on from NW_012122931.1 coordinate 8,337,353, forward strand.
CAGGTGGTTCACTGGAGCACAAAGTCCTCGGCGACCAATGCCTTTGGGGGTCAAAGAAGACATTGCTGAGTGGAACCACTGAGCTGGGTCTTACAGGATGAATGAGAGGCTCCAAGTAAAGTGTGGGCTGAGTGTGGTGGGCACCGGGCATGTGTGGATGCACAGGGGAACAAAGGGACAGGTGCAATACCAGCATGCTGGGGCATGAGTGGCAGGTGTCCTCTCCTATCTTCCCCAGTCCCGTGTCCATCACAGATTAAATGAGCTCTGGGGACACAGCAGCAAATAAGATGGGCAGGACTCCCCGTGCAGTTTATGTTTTCACAGACGGAACTAACACCACAATATAGCAACAGCATCTTGCATCCTGTTCACTCCCTCATCCATTCAGCAAACTCTGTAAAATTTTCCCAAGCCCTGCTCTGTGCAGGGGAGTCACACAAGCCCTGGGCCTCTAAGAGCTCATACACAGCCTGATCACTGTCATTGCAACAATTTATTAGACACTTACTTTGTGCCAGGTGAAAGGATTTATATATATTAAGACCCATTTTACAGATGAGGCAACTGAGGCTCAGAGAGATAAATTAAACTGTAGGGGCTATATTTTTATAAATCTACATCAGCTGTGTCACCTACTACACAGGGAGGTAGCCTGGCATAACGGTGGGAGCACCAGCTTTTTTGGTTTGGGCAAATTAGTCAGCACTGCACCAAAAACCCCATTCTTTCTGCCTGCCTTCTGCCTCTCTCACCTCTTACAAATACACACACATGCACACACACACACACACATGCACGTGTACATGCACACACATACTCCTGCTGCTAATTCCTCCCTGGAAACCAAAACACTGCAGGAGAAAAAGTGATTCTCATGATGTAACTTCTTAAGAACGTGGCAGTTGTATCAGAACCACAGTACAATCCCACATCTCTTTTTTCTGCTTATGACAGAATCTGGTCTTGGGGGGGGTGGTAGTCCTGAAGAGGGAAAGGAAAATCCCATATGCAACCTTGGTTTCCTTCCAATCTTCCAGAATTCTCCTTTAACGTTTCAGGTTCAGGAAACCAAGAAAATAACACGAGACAGGCCAATGCAGACCACTCCTGAGAAGGTATAATAATCACTTTTTCCTAAGCTTAAGGAGGTTGTTTCAAAGAAAATACACACATCCAGTCATGTTCAATTACAAGAAAGTGATTTCTTCCAAATGTTTCAGACAAGTATGAAAATGGATCCCAAACACCATTTCCGAGCCCACTTCCACATTGTGGACGTGCAGCTCTCCCACGACTCCGCAGCTGCCTGCTCCTCCCTTCTGTGTCATGCACAGAAGCTAGACAAAGACAAATAGGAAAGTAACAAAGAAGGATTTTGCCATAACCCCTCCAACAATTGTTCGGTCCACTCCACGAACAGTAAGTGTATATGTGTGCACACAGGCACATGCACGTGCACACACACACTCACTCAGCCACAGCACATCAGATTTTGTATTGCCAAAAGGTTTCCCACTAGGGCACCCATTACTCTGGGTCTGGACCTCCTGCCAGGAGTTCAAGAAAGTCCCCCTTGTGCAGGGATGGCCATGATGTTATCTCTAACTCCTCCCAACCCTCTCCAAACTCTCCAAGCCTCCTTTCCTGGCAAGTAGCAGCATCTGGAGACTTTCAAAGAGAGCCTGGCCACGTAAGCATATGTCAGACTGGAACGGCCATCACTCACTCCAGTGTTTACCGGCTCCCTCCTCAACTCCTTTCAAACTACACCACTCAGCATCCAACCTCTGGCCTCTCTCCCAAGAAAGGAGAGATAGTGAGCTGAGGAGGCACCACTGAGTCCAAAGTGCCATGTGGGGCTGGGCCTCCATGGAGGAGAGAAGTCAGCAGTGCTCAGTAAAGAGGGCTGGCTTTAGAGACAGGGTCCTCCACAGGTACCAGGAACAAGGGATAGAACTTGGGAGACTGAGCAAGCACGGAGAGAAGGGCCGGGAAGAGTGTCTTCTTGGGGAAGGGAAGCGCCTATGTTTACGAGCTGAAGTAGGGGCCGGCACAAACAGGCAGCCATCCTGTGACAGGCGTTCTCAAGCGCCCCCATGTCCCAGGCTCTGTATGCTGAAGCTGAGGAGGCAGAAGGGGAGAAAACCCATCCTTGGCCTCAGGAAATGTATAGTCCAGCCCAGGGATGCCTAACCTTTTCAAGAATGAGGGCTTTCAGAAATTTTTATTTTTATTTATTTTATTTTTTTAATGTTTTTTGAGATGGACTCTCCCTCTGTTGCCCAGGCTGGAGTGCAGTGGCGCGATCTCAGCTCACTGCAACCTCTGCCTCCCAGGTTCAAGCGATTCTCCTGCCTCAGCCTCCCGAGCATCTGGGACTACAGGCGAGCACCACCATGCTTGGCTAGTTTTTTGTAATTTTAGTAGAGACAGGGTTTCACCATATTGGCCAGGCTGGTCTTGAACTCCAGGCCTCAAGTGATCTGCCCGCCTAGGCCTCCCAAAGTGTTGGGATTATAGGCGTCAATTTTTAAAAGAAAACTAATTAATTCATGTGCATGGGAGAATTATGTAAACTGGATAAAAAGGTATAAAATATAAAAGGAAAGTCTGCTCTCCCCAAAGCCCCTAGGCCCTGTCCCCAAGGTTAACACAGTTCACAGTGTTGGGTAGCATCTTAATGCACACACCCACATAGATATACTGGTATGTGTGGATATAAAGGCATATAAATATAGAGAGAAACACACTTTAGAGACCCGCCTTTCAACACTAAAAAAATAAAACCGTAGTTCTCTTTTTGACATCTGTTAAGGAAAAAAACCTGCTGTAACAAAAAGCTATGATAAATTCACCAACACTCTGGTTTAACAATCACTGCAGTAGCTACATATATTTGAGTAATAGTAGGGGCTATGCACAGCACCTGTCCTTCATTCTACAGACACAGCTCAGAGCACACCAGGATTTGGGGAGGCCTTAAAATCACCTGTAGCTCAACCCCCACTCCCACCAGGGTAACAAACTGCAGTGCAGGCTTGATAGGAGTGCAAAACAAGGCAGCTACAGAGCAAGTCAAAGAAGCCAGGTTCCTCCCCGTGGCTTTGGGGACAGAGAACCAGGATGTGAACACTCACCTTTCATTTACTTTGTGCCCTTGGCCAGCTGCTTGACCTGGCCAACATCCACTTTCTTCCTCTGGGGAGAATCATGGTACAGGCTGTGCATCCCTTATTTGAAATGCTTGGGACCAGAAGTATTTCAGATTTCTTATTTTTTGGATTTTGGAATATTTGCATTATCTTACCAACTGAGCATCCCAAATCCCCAAATCCAAAATCCGAAATGCTCCAATGAGCATTTCCTTTAAGCATCATGTCAGCACTCAAAAAGTCTCAGATTTTGAAGCATTTTTATTTCAGATTTTCAGAGTTGGGATGCTCATCACGTACCTACCCCTGTACCTACCTCACAGGAGGTTGAAAGGATTAATAAGACGATGTATGTAGAAGTGGCTGGTGCAGAGGCTGGCAGGTAGCGTGGATTCAAGAAATGATAGCTATTGTTTCTGGTAACACCCTCCACCACCACTTCACCTTCCAGGGCAGGAGTGAGCACAGACAATGCTCTCTTAGCCTAAGACCACAAGAAATCAGTTTGAAGGTGAGGCAATGAAACAAATGTGAATGAGGAAAATGCATTTCTCTGAAGACCAGGAAAGGGTTCTCTGGTTGGCAGGAGAGTTTTCTTTTAGTCCCTCTATGAAAGGCTGGTTAGAGCATCCCTATCTCCCACATAAGCATCTACAATCTACTCTGGAAATGGAAGGTTCTCCCCTTCCAAAACAAGGTGCCTGCAGAAGACAGGTGAAGGAGGAAAAAATCCTCCCCTGCAGCCACCAGCTGGCAAGACCTGATTTCTTCCATAGAGAAAGGAGGCACACTTTAGGAAAGTGGGAGGCCAGGGGTATTTATGGGGGTGGGCTTAAAGGGAACATCAAGAAATGAGGGTGAAAGGGAAAGTGAAGAAATGAGGATGATCTACCTCAGACATACCAGATACCCACAAAAGCCCTGGGTGCATCATTCTGGAAGCCTGAGTAGTGAAGTTTCCCCTTTTGTGTATCAGGAATCACAGTGCACAGTAGCCAGGCCAGGAACTCAACCCCTCACTTCCTTTCCACAACTCTGTAAAGCCCTCATTCTTTTTTTTTTTGAGACAGATTCTTGCTCCGTCACCCAGGCTGGAGTGCAGTGGCACAATCTCAGTTCACTGCAACCTCTGTCTCCCAGGTTCAAGCAATTCTCCTGCCTCAGCCTCCCAAGTAGCTGGGATTACAGGTGTGTGCCACCATGCCCAGGTAATTTTTGTATTTTTGTATTTTTATTTTTTGAGATGGAGACTCGCTTTGTCACCCAGGCTGGAATGCAGCGGCGCGATCTCAGCTCACTGCAAGCTCCGCCTGCCAGGTTCACGCCATTCTCCTGCCTCAGCCTCCCGAGTAGCTGGGACTACATGCGCCTGCCACCACGTCCAGCTAATTTTTTTTGTATTTTTAGTAGAGACGGGGTTTCGCCATGTTGGCCAGGATGGTCTCGAACTCCTGACCTCAGGTGATCTGCCAATCTCAGCCTCCCAAGTGAGGCATGAGCCACCATGCCTGGCCAAACCCTCAGTCCTAATCAGAGTCCAGGGAACATTTGCTTTGAGTATCGCAGGCAACATTGTCTGGAACAAAAATGGGTACTGTCTCTGTCCTGGGCCACCATGGACAGAGAATATTCTTCTCCGTGGAACACGGCCAGGTCTCACCACCTCCAATCCCTCCATCTTGATCCAAGCCACCAAAACCTCCCATCTACTGTGAAAGTCTCTTATGCAGTCTCCCTGCTGCACCCCTGTCCCTTTATGGCTTACTCTTAATAGAGTAATTGCAAAAGCTAAGTCATAACTTGCAGAACAACACACTAAAAAAACCACATTTTCCTGTATCTAAAGCATACCCAGCTGGAGAAAAACAGAATGCATCTTCCCCTTCTCCAAACGGAAGCTGAAGAAATACCCTGACTGAGAAGAGAAGATGATGTCTGCCCTAAGCAGTGACTTTATCACACAGAAGCAGAAAGCAGGAACTGCAGAAAGAATTCAGTCCACGGTATAAGGTACTGCAGAACCACTTGGGATGGGACCTGAGAACAGGCCTGAGGATATAATGGCAAGAGCACCCTGTGTGCAGTGTCAGGGAAGGACCGATGCACAATGGGACCTCATGGTCCTGACTCTACCAGTGCCAAGTACAGCAGAAATGGGAAGGCAAGAGATGAGGGCAGCAGATTGAGGCTGGGGTCTTGAGGGGCCTGAGGAAGACATCTAAGCACATCCTCAGACTCAAAGAGTTAGCAGAGGGTAAAATATTAAAAACGCAAGAGATGGCCGAGCTCAGTGGCTCACGCCTGTAATCCCAGCACTTTGGGAGGCTGAGGTGGGCAAATCATGAGGTCAGGAGTTCGAGATCTGCCTGGCTAACATGGCGAAACCCCATCTCTACTAAAAATACAAAAACTTAGCTGGGCGTAGTGGTGAGTGCCTATAGTCGCAGCTACTCAGGAGGCTGGGGTAGGAGAATGGCTTGAACCCGGGAGGCAGAGGTTGCAGTAAGCCGAGACTGTTCCACTGCGTTCCAGCCTGGGTGACAGAGTGAGACTCCATCTCAAAAAAAAAGGGCAACAGAAAGAGAAGACACCTGACAAAGACAGTCTGAGAGAAGTGTCAGACCCTGTTAGCTGCTGCTCTTGCGACTGGAGGAAGGAGTACAGTGGCCCACTCATGCCTCACCTGGAAGAGGGCCGCAGTGGGGAGCCTCCTGGACTGCCTGCTGTGGACAGGAAGACTCACGTCCACAGGGAGTGCCAGCCAGGCCAGGCGGCTACACCAACACCTGCAGGGCTGGACGAGACTCTTTCACTCTACAGGACTGACAAACAGAATCACCAAAACTAGACTCTAAATTCCATCCGCCAAGGCTCCGCTGAGACCTTCTGGACAGACTAAGAAAATGTCACAGACCAGAGGAAACTGATGAGACTCAATGGCTGAATGCACTGAAGGACCCTAAACTGGATCCTGAAACAGAAAAGGGACACTGTAGGGAAAACTGGTGACATGTGAAACAGGTCTGTAGTTCAGTAAACAGTGTGGTACCTATGTTAATTTCATAATAGTACTGTGGTTATGTAAGCTCTGTACTGTTTTGCAGCTTTTCTATAAATCTAAAATAATCTCAAAATAAAAAGTTAAAAAAAAATGAAGGATTCTACAGTCTCGCATCCTATCCCACCCTCCCTCCCAATACTTCCGTCCCCACCCAATCTCCCTCCCCACAATCTCCCTTAGGAACAGGTCTAAAAACAGGGGTCTCAACATTTCCTATGAAAAACCATTACTGGAGGACTGCAGCCCTGGGTGTTGACATTCAGGCATTTTACACCTGTTACGTGTGGGCCAAACAGAATCCATCTAAGGTGGACTGTGGAGGCGTGTAGGGAGCAGGGGATCTCACCCTCCTTTTCCCTCCCTCCTAGATCCTGCCAAAGGCAGAAGCATTACTGGTCTGGCTGGTACCAGGCCAGGTCAGGACAGGACCATATCCATTAGTGTCACTGAGTGCCAAAAGATCATCACCTATTCAAGGCCTTCTCTTCTCTCCACTGCTGTTGAGAGGTGTGTGGTGAACCGGAGCCCCTGCTTGAGCTCGGCCCTCTCTGTCCCCTGTGTGCATGCCTAAGGGTGCCCACCAGGCCTGCATGTCCCATACACTGCTGCCGGCTGGCGGAAGGTATGGGACCCAGACCTAGATCGAGCTTGCGCAAGTGGGAGGTCCCCATGGGCTGCGAGCCCATTACCTGCTCCAAACCAGCTTTGACCAGAGGGCCCTGTGTTGGGGCGCCGGGCTCATACTGAGGGTCTCTGAGTTCTCCTTGGCTGCTGTTTCCTCTGTGATGAGGTACCTCAGAAACCTTGAGGCAAGGGGTAGGTTGGAAGAACAGGATACCCACATTACATTATTGGGCCTTGTTGACAAATAGCATTGAGTCCTGGCTCTAAGCCCTCATTTTCATAATGAACAGCCTAGTCCTTCCCTTAAAATAAGAAGGAAGTTTTCTACAGAGACAGGCAGAGTGGGCAAGGTCTGGATGGAAAATTGGGAGTGAAAGCAGTCCAGGCAGCAGTAGGAGAATGACTTCAGGAGTGAAGGGCACACCCCAGGTGGCAGGAAAACGGAAAACCTGTGCCCAGTTTCAAAGGCTCTTCAGGGTCAGCCCACATTCCATGGAGAGCACTGCAGGGTTAATGGTGTGGGTTGGAGGTGCCAGAAGGGCACAGGGACAGGTGACACTTTCACATCAACCTCAACTAATAGACTTGGAGATGATGAGATGAGTCCACACATTTGCCTTCCACTCTCCAGGTCCTATTTAAAGGACCAAACAAATAAAACATAAGGCTGGCGCGGTGGCTCACACCTGTAATCCCAGCACTTTGGGAGGCCAAGGAGGGCAGATCACTTGAGGTCAGGAATTCACAATCAGCCTGGCCAATATGGCAAAACCCTGTCTCTACTAAAAATATAAAAAGTAGCCGTGCGTGGCGGTGCATGCCTGTGATCCCAGCTACTCGGGAGGCTGAGGCAGAAGAATCGCTTGAATCCAGGAGGTGGAGGTTGCAGTGAGCTGAGATTGTACCACTGCACTCCAGCCTGGGCAACAGAGTGAGTGAGACTCCATCTCAAAAATAAAAAAGGAAAACATCTGCTGCAGCATTAAAATACAGAAAAGGATGACATCAATGAACTATAAATTATGCAGAATATCTAGATTTCAAGCAAATGGAAGTGGATTAAAGAGAAATCTATGAATGATATCTATCCAGCCATAAAATCAACAATTTCCTCTGTACAAACAACAATCAGCTAGAAAGCGTAATGGTCCAAGAGCCCACTAACAAAAGAGAAAAATATCCAGAAATAAACTTTAAATGTACAAAAATCATTTGAAGGAAATTATAAAACCTTACTAAAAGCCAAAAAAAAAAAGACTTAAAGGAGAGACATTTCACTCCCTTGAATAAGGAGACAGTATTGTAAAGCCATCAACTCCATCTAATCAATCTATAAATAAAATGCAAGTTCACTCCATATCCTAAGGGGATTCATTCTGGAACTCAACAAATTGATTTAAAATTTCATCTGGAAGAATAACTAAAAACAGCTAAGACGTTTTCAAAAAAGAACTACAGTGAGAAGGGTCTTATCCTGCCAGGAAGCCACAGTCAGTGATAAATGGCACAGAAACAGAGGAAGAGATTCACAGGACAGGACACAGTCCAGAACATAGGATCCAGTATATGTGAGGAGTAACATATAACCAAGGGGCATTTCAAACAGTGGAGAAGACAGATTCTTCAATAGATGTTGATGAAACAATCTACTATTCATTTGGAAAAAGGAGGAATTTGTTTAAAATCTTACTCAATATCACATATAAGGATAAACTTTAGATGGATTCAAGACTTAACAACAAAAAAAGGAAAAATACTAAAGCAAACACAGATCAAATTTTTAAGATAATTTGGAGGAAAAGAAGTCCTCTCTAAGAGTACAAAAGCCAGAAAACTACTGGCAGATTTGGCTACATTAAAATTAAAACCTCTATACAGGAAAAGACATCAAGAAAAAAATGAAAGGCAGTCAATAAACTGGGAAAAGGGTGTTAGTGATGTCACATGACAGATGATGAATTAACATCCTTAATGTAGAACGGCTCAACACTCGGAAGATGGGTGGACCTGAAGAGCGGGTTTGTTCTCTCTAAACCTCAGCTTTCTCATCAGGTGAAAGACAGAAACTAAAAGCAGCATCTTTCTTACAGGGTTGGTGTGAGGATTAATATGAGCTATTTTTTCTTTTTCTAAAGCACTAATCCCAGAGTTTGAACAACGCAAGGAAATCATCAGATAGACAACCAGAGAGTATGTTCCAGGAAAGCTACTGACTGTAACACTCGCTACAAAAAGACTAGGAAAACACTTGAAAAGCACATAAATGTGCTCCAGTACAGGCAGTTAGAACCTCCATTCAATGGGATACTAAGCGGTGGATAAAAAGGTGAGGGAGATCAATATTTCCTGACACAGAGCAATGTCCATAAACTCAGGGCACACCCACTCTCATGCTTTCATTCAATAAATATTTGCTGAAAAGCTAATATATATCAGGCACTATCCTAGGTGCTAGGGATAGAGCAGTGAAGAAAAAACCCAAAACCCCTAGTATGTTCTAGTGGGGGAAACAGACAATAAGTAAATCATTCAGTAAAAGATAAGGCTTGCCAGCTGGTGGCGAGTGATAAAGAAAAAAGTAAAGCAGAGAAAAGTAGGCAGAGTGGGAGACAGGTCATAATTTTCTTTTTTTTTTTTTTAACACTTTTTATTTGTAATTTTTGCAGGTACATAGCAGGTGCATATATGTATGGGGTATATGGGATATTTTGATATAGGTATACAATGTATAATAATCATATCAGGGTAAATGGGTTATCTGTCACCTCAAGCACTTATCCTTTCTGTTACAAACAATCCAATTATACTCCTTTTGTTATTTTAAAATGTACAGTTAAATTATTATTGACTACAATTACCCTGTTGTGTTATCAAATACTAGATCTTACTCAATTTTCTTCCTATTCTTTGTATCCATTAATCATCCCTCCTTCCCCGATAAACCCCACCCCCTCTGCCACTAGACAAGGTCATAATTTTAAAGGTGGGGGGTTATATGAGAAGTTCTCACTGAGAAAATGACACGTGAACATGTTTTAAAATCTTTATAACACATGTGAACACACACATAGAAGTACAGAAGGATATTCACTAAACTGTTAAAGGCACTGCCTCTTAAAGGCATTATTGTATGGCACTTTTCCTTTCTGTTTTTGTACACTTCAATATTTTCTGGTTTCTTTTGAAATAAGTATGGAAAACATTTATGAGCGACACAGCATTTAGGGGAAAAAACTGAAAATGAACTTCCACAGACAAGGATGGCTCGGAGCCAGATTAAAGACAGCGGTTCCCAGGTTCGGGTCTGGTGCCTGGTGCTGCAGCACCACCTGGTGGCCAATCACCTAACTACTCAATTTCATACAATCATGTCCAGGAAGCAAGACACAAGATGCACTTTTGTACACAGCAGCACAAAAATATACCTGCCCGACGGATCATGAGGTCAGGAGATCAAGATCATCCTGGTTAACACGGTGAAATCCCATCTCTACTAAAAATACAAAAAAAATTAGCCAGGCATGGTGGCGGGCGCCTGTAGTCCAATCTACCAGGTAGGCTGAGGCAGAATGGAGTGAACCTGGGAGGAAGAGCTTGCAGTGAGCCGAGATCGCGCCACTGCACTCCAGCCTGGGCGACAGAGCCAGACTCTGTCTCAAAAAAAAAAAAAAATTATATATATATATATATATACACATCTGGCTGGTGGACAGGGACTGGAAGAAATGTGCACAAACACAAACGCTATTCAGTATGCTGGCGTGGCAGGTGGCAGAATCATAGCAGAATTTACGTGGCTTGGATTTTCAAGCATAGGTTTATAATGATGCTTCATTTCTTTATTTCTAACTGTGCAATGGAACAGTCCAACAGGACATCTGAATGTGCTCACTCACTCAACAGAAGTGGAGTGAGAGGCGGACGGAGCAGCACAGATTCATAACCCAGGCTATTTGCACAAGGTAAAGAAGTGTGACAGGACCTCAGGGCACAGGTTGGTTGGAAAAGGAGGGGTCAGCCTCCATGGGGGTGCCTGGGAGATAAGATCCCAGAACACTGGCTTGTATGAGTAGCCACACCCCTGCACTCAAATGATTAATCATTAATAGCTTGTACACAGATGACTGAACTAGTACCTCCTCGCCAAAGCCCAGAGGCGAATGAAACGTATCCCATAGGTGAGCAGGAAGTGACTTAGATCACACTGAGGACTCTACATAGAATACTGTTTCCTTCCCCTCCACCCAACAGGCCCCCAGCCTGGGTCCATGGCCTTCCTCTGCAGGCTCTCTGCTTAGCCCTCTGCAATCCATTGCGGCTGCTCCCTGCTCAACCATAAGAGCTCTGTAAGGCGAGTCATGTCTATCCCATTCACCCTCTGTGTCTATCTCACTCACCCTCAGAGAGCGACAGGACTTGGAAGTCCAACTGTCCTGGGTTTGAATCCTGCTCTGCCATATGCCACCAATGTGGCAAGTGTCTCTCGACTTCGATTTCCCCCTCTGTAAAGTAGGGATACAGGATTGTACTCATCTCATGTGGCTGTGGTAAGGATTCATTAATAGCAACAGCTGGCACTCAGGAGCACCAGGGGTACCAGGCACTTGTCCAAGTGCTCTATATGTGTTAAGTTCCTTAACTGAAGCCATTTCTGTGCAGTAAGTGTTGACCACAGTGCCTGGCAGGGATAAGTGTTCAAATACTGTTATTTCATCCCCAGTTTCCAGCACAGTGCCCAGCATAGTCTATTGTGTTCTCAATAAAAACGAATGAGTACTTCCCCAGCCTATTATGGAAAGGAGAAAGGTCAGAGTGAGACTGTGATGCTCAAGCCAGCCCATGAGCACCCAAGCTGCCTGGTTCTGCTGCCCCAAAAGGCTCAAGGATGGTACAAAGGGACTGGAAGGAGAGAAGGTGCCTTGACAGACACAAGCGACCCTGCAGGACTGGGGAACAAAGAGAATCACAGAGCCCACTGGGGGAGCATGTTCTGTGCTGATGTGCAGACCCTCTGCCAGCCTCTCCCACTTCCAGCCCTTAGAAATAGCTCCACTGGAGGTACAGCCCAGCCAAGGAAGGAGAGATTCGTGGATACCACAAAGGTCCCAGAAGGTCATTCAGGCACATCCCTGGCCACACCCAGCCTGCTTCTTTCACCACCAGCAAAAACAGGGGCTAGTTCCTCTCCCTAAAACCCTCCTCCCTCCTCTACTCCTGGCTCTTTCCTACTCTTCCATTCTCATTTAAATGTCACTTCCTGTGGGAAATCTCCTGCGATGCCCTAGGTAGGTCCTTCTCCTACAGCTTTTAGGGCATCTAGACTTCTCCATAACACTCAAAACTTTTGTCGTGAAGTGTGTGTTCATCTTCCTCACTGGACTGTCACAGCTGTAGCCACCCACAGCTTCCATGACTCGCAAACCCTTTTCTGAGCAAGCCTACTTTGAAAACATATCCTTATTGCTATAGCCAAACCCACTAGCGGTGTACAAATAAGAAGCCATCAACCCACCCTTGCTTGTATGCCCTCCCCCTTCCACCCACCTCACTCTGAGCCACCAAGAGCACATTCCTCCATGCCTTTCTGCCTGGCAACACGTAACCACGCAGGGCTCATGCCAGAGACCAGGGTCATGCCCTCCATGCCTGCTGGGCCCAGACCAATCATGTCAATGGTGAAGCTGCAGGTTTAACAGAATAGAGACAGACAGGGCCTACGGCTACTACACCACCTAAAACCTGACATTTTCAAAAGGGGTTGAGCATTCAACTGGCCAAAGAAAGCATCAGAGAGGGAGATTAGACAGAGCTCCTCAGGCAGGGTAGCAAAGTTTTTAAACCTAATGATACATCCTGGCCTTCTCTCATGCCAATTTATAGAGAGCTTTCCAACACTGCTGACGGGCGCTCCCCTACTTTTCACCTTTTGCCACTATAAACAATGATGCAGAAAATGGCATTGTATGTACCACTTTTTGCATCGGTGCTTTATTTCTGCAGAAGAGATTCACAGAAGTATGCTGCTGGATTGCCAGACACAGGTATTTCAATGTTAGATATTCTCAGATCATGTTCCCCAAAAGTTGAACAATTCAGACTCCTACCAGTAATGTAAAGGAGCACCCACTTCCCCCATTCACTTGCTAACACTGGTTTTATCCATCTTTGTAACCTTTCTGCCATTGAACCTATTGTTATAATTTGCATCCTGGTAGTGACTATTTTTTGAGGCCAAGTTCCTATCTTTCTCCTTGTCTTCTTTAGCTCCCATCTTTAGCCAAGCACCCCTAGGTTCCCTTACAGCTCAGTGTGTCCAAGCTCTACTCAAGAAGATGCACATGTTAAAGCTATGTAAAACTTCCAAGAAGTGTCTCAGAAAGGAAGGGGCACATCTTTCTCCTTATCTCCTCTGAATCCTGGAATGCGAGTGTGATGACTGGAGCTCAAGCAACCACACTGTTTCAGGAGTCAATCTGCTATGGATGGAAGAGTGCAAGATATAAGGACCATGGGTCCATGATGTCTTTGATCCCACTATACCAACCCTAGACTGCCCATCTTTTTTTTTTTTTTTTTTGAGACAGAGTCTCGCTCTGTCGCCCAGGCTGGAGTGCAGTGGCAAGATCTCGGCTTACTGCAAGTTCCACTTTCCCGGGTTCAAGCCATTCTCCTGCCTCAGCCTCCCAAGTAGTTGGAACTACAGGTACCCGCTACCAAGCCTGGCTAATTTTTTTGTATTTTTAGTACAGACGGGGTTTCACTGTATTAGCCAGGATGGTCTCGATCTCCTGACCTCCTGATCCGCCAGCCTCGGCCTCCCAAAGTACTGGGATTACAGGCATGAGCCACCACACCCAGCCTAGACTGCCCATCTTTTTACTTTTTAATGTGATGGTGTAAACCCAGTGTCGTTCAGGCGTTATTACATGCAACCAAATCTAGTCCTAATATAAGTTCTGATCTCTAATAGTCAAAACTGAACCCTTATCTCTCCTTCTGTAACACAATGAATAGGTATGTGGCCATGTTCTGTGTGCCCTATGTGTAAATGCACTTGTTTCCCCACTCTCTCATCCTTCCTCCCAAAGCCTTAGGTATTGTAGAAATGGTTTAGAATTTTTATTCTCAAACTATTATCATGTTTTCCCTTACAACAGATGTCCTTTATTTTTAGAACTCTTCATAATTTAATAATAGAAATTCCAACTCACCGCAGTTTAATCCATTGAGATTAAACTACATGCACTAAAAGATGTGCTATTCCAGCCGGACGCAGTGGCTCACGCCTGTGATCCCAGCACTTTGAGAGGCCGAGGTGGGCAGATCACCTGAGGTCAGGAGTTCGAGACCAGCCTGGCCAACGTGGTGAAACCCCATCTCTACAAAAAATACAAAAATTAGCTGGGTGTGGTGGTGCATGCCTGTAATCCCAGCTACTCGGGAGGCTGAGGCAGGAGAATCACTTGAACTATTTGGGAGATGGCGGTTTTGGTGAGCTGGTATCATGCCACTACACTCCAGCCTGGGCAACAGAGCGAGACTACATCCCAAAAAAAAAAAAAACAAAAAAAAACAAGTGCCATTCCTGTTTCCTGCACTCCTTCCTTCCCTGTCTCCACATCTCTACTCCGCTTCCATTGTCCTTGGGTTAGAGAACTTCATGGGATATTTTCCTCAGTTACATTTAATAAACGTTTTGTGCCCTCACATGTTTGAAAATGGCTTTCTTACGCAATGGCACCTCACTGACATCTTGGCTAGGTATATAGAGAACTTCAGGCCCTCTCCCGTTAATAGTCTGGAGACACCAGCCCACTGTCTTCCAGCCTCCAGAGTTACACAGGGGAAGCCCAAAGAGAGCCTAATTCTCTTTCCTTTGGAAAAAAAATAAGTGAATACATAAATCTGTTCTTGCTACCACCTCTAAGTACCTCACATTTTCATTATCCCCATTTCTTGTCATTATTACTCTGGATTATGAAATATTTTTCCTTTGACCTTCCAAACTACTAATTTCAGTTCTTCATTGACTTTTAGTTCCAGAAAGCCTCTCATATACTTTAATCTCCTCTCTTTGGGAGTTCTCTCCTTGTAAAGTTCTTATGTAGTCATTCCATTCATCCTGCCTCAAAAGCACCACTGCTGCAAGTATGAAGCTTGGCTTCCTTCTCTCCTTTCCATGGCCAAGAGTCCTTAAATGCAATGTCTCTTGCCTGTCAGTGAGTGCAAGTTCTCTATCCCCTGTTCACAACAGACTACTCGAGCTCCTGCTGCCTTGGCATGCCTGAGGCTCGGGATGACTGCTCAGCTGTCATCCAGGTGGGCCCAGGTGAAATGGGTTAGCAGACTGTGGTCTTCCTAAGAGAAATGGAAACAGATTCTCTGCCCTTCGGTTCCTGTGGTGACAACGGGGGGAGGCAGTCCTCCCCTAGCTGAAGGGATTCGGGCCAATTCAGCCCAGACTCCTTGGGACTGGCAGGATTCCACCAGCCCCTCCAAGAGCACAGGCACCAAGCGGCAGCTGAGTGCTTCTAATGGAATCCAACTCTAATCAGACAGTGGAGAGAGCTCCACTTCTAGAGCCAGAGACGGACCTTGACTCCAGTCCAACTCTGTCACTTCCTTGCTGTGTGACTTCAGAGAAATTACTCATATCTGAATCTCATCTCTGAGATAACTCCTTTGTTTAAAGCAGGGAGCATATGAGAAAACCAAGACTGGTTGTTTCTAGCATCCTCCTTAGGAGAACTAACCCACTGACATATAAAGTTCTGGGAATGTGCTTCTTCAAAGTACTATATGAGTTACTTATAGTGTTGTTAATCATGCAATATCAAAGAAGACTGGGCCCCTGTGCAGAAATGCATCAGAAACTTTACCTTCTGCCTCTTTTGTAAAAACAGGTTGACAGAAGAGTGAGGCTACCAGAAGAATCTGAGAAATATTATAATATTTCAGCTTTTAACACTTGTTGTGGCTATTCCTACCTAAACTGAAGCACCTAGGATTCTTCCAGGTAAACACTCTCTGCTTCTTCCCATATTCTCTCGTTAGCTCAAGACCTGAGTGCCATGGCAACAAAGGGGACAGATGCTGGGAGCCATAACAGATTCTACGCTGATTTCAGTCTTGTAATATTTATGGAGCATCTCCTGTGTGTAAGGCATTGAGCAAGACACAGACCTTGCCTTAAAAGAGCTTAAAGTCGTCCGGGCACGGTGGCTCAAGCCTGTAATCCCAGCACTTTGGGAGGCCGAGACGGGCGGATCACGAGGTCAGGAGATCGAGACTATCCTGGCTAAGATGGTGAAACCCCGTCTCTACTAAAAAATACAAAAAACTAGCCGGGCGAGGTGGCGGGCGCCTGTAGTCCCAGTTACACGGGAGGCTGAGGCAGGAGAATGGCGTGAACCCGGGAGGTGGAGCTTGCAGTGAGCTGAGATCCGGCCACTGCACTCCAGCCCCGGCGACAGACCGAGACTCCGTCTCAAAAAAAAAAAAAAAAAAAGACCTTAAAGTCTAGTCGAGGAGATAAGATAGGAGGTACAGAACAGATCAAAGCAGCACGATGCAATGCAGAATGTGGCCAGGGCCACAGTGCCATGAGGGTTTAAGGAAAGGAGAGCTCCTGCGAACTGGGGAGAGCAGAAAAGCATTCTTAGAAGAGGTGCCAAATGAGGTGGGCAGAGTCTCAGGGGGCAAGAATGGTCCGCAGCACTGGGGAGGGGAGGTCAACCAGTTCGTAGTTCCTTAAAGACAAGGCTCAAGTCTTACTTGTCTTCACATTCCTTTACTCTATTCTCCCATGGCCAAATGTAACTCACACAATGAGCTGGCCCTTTTCTGATTAAGGGTCTGGAGCAAGGACAGCTCCAAGGGAGGAAGGGAGGTAAACTGGAAAGAGAGAGGAGGGGGGCTTCTGGATAGGTACAGGGAGCTGACTGAGGTTGACAGGTTGCCCAAGTAAGCCCAGCTGTTGGAGGAACAGACACCAATGGGAACACAAGGGTGACAGCATGACAGGGTAGCAAAAAGAGGTGTGCACAAGGAGGAGGCAGAGAGAGAAAGACAGTTAAAAAAACCCTCAACAGGAGAAGCAACAGAGAAAACCCCAGAGCTTCATGTGGTGAAGAAGCCCCTAACACATCCCCCGTTGGGTGGCTTGCGGAGGCTGCCCAATGTCCTGAAATACACTCTGCAGCGCCTCAGTCCCATAGGGCTCCACTTGGCAGGAGGTTTCTCTGACTACAGCACCGCCCGGCTCCCCTGTATCCAGTATACACCTGTGGGTGCCCACACGGCATGACCGCCTACTCAAGATGGTACACTTCACTGTGGTCAGCGCACTGGCTTACCAGGAATACATGCTGGGCTTCATAACCCCTAATCAATAGGACATACCTTCCCAGCACGTCTCTTTCCAAACAGTAGCCACTATAAAAGTAGGGAAAATAATTCAATTTACATTGATGTTCCATATGGTTAAGACTTGTCTTTCAAAGCTCATTTGGACCAGTTACAGTGCTATAAGGCCTGACTTCAATCTATTCTTTGAAATGTTAAAATACTTTTCCCATGCATCCATATTTGATATCATCGTTAGCCAATCAGGTGGCAAATCCTCTCCTAAAATCATGGAATTCATCCTATTTGGTCACTATTTTCCTTTCCCATCATGCTTTGGATACATGCTGTGGTAAATAAGCACGTAAGGTGTGCATGGGGAATGAACCCCAAAGAAAAACTGGCTCTGTGGGAAAATGCATTCCGACAGGCCAAAAACCAAGCCCAGGTCTTGGGCACACCCAGCAAGAAGGACCTCAGGAATGCCTGGACACAAACGTTCCTGCCCCAGGAGCATGTTGCTGTGTGAAAAGAGTATAAAGGCAAGGGAGGGTGGGCATGGCACACCGCCCATGCAGGCACACGCAAGCATTGTACACGACGTGCTACGAGCTCAGTGGCCGCTGGCTCATCTTGTCTCCCATGGCAGCTGTTCCAAAGCACCCCCTCACCATACCCCACACCTTACTCCACATGTGTGCACAGCCAGGGCAGGCTGTGAGGTGGGCAGCCTCACAACCTCCCATACTGAGAGAAGGTGACTTCTGCTCCCTCAGGACCCTCCTCTCACCTGGTCTTCCCCTCCCACCTCTGAGAAAGGCATCCACTGAGAGCCAGGGCTGGTGGCAGGCCCTGGACTTGGGGTCCACTCCCAGCTGCCAGTCAGCAGTCAGCCCCTTCTCTTGCAACCTCAGTCTCTGCCACTCCCTTGGTTCTTCTCTTTGCCTAAGAACATCTTCAGAACAGCTTTGACCCTTGAACCCCAGGCTACTTTCCCATCAGACACTCACCCGCTCAGTAACCCCTGCCCGAAGGCTGGGGTCACACTTGGCACCTCTGGGGTTCCAGAACCTCCTGCTGCTAATTGTTGAGAATAGTGGCCTAAGGCTCTCCCACCTCATGGCAGCTTTAACCTGCTCACCAGCCCCTCTTTCTGGAGTCATCCCTCCAGCCCTGATGATGCCCCGTCCCTCTTTCTCCTCCCATTTCCTTAGCCTTGCTGGTCTCCAGCCTCCCCTGCCGGCTCCTTTCTTCTATTTGGATGCCACACCAGCGCTGCCTTCCCTTTGTCCTCTCACCAAGCTTCCTCTTCATTCTTCTCAGCCCTCCGGCTGGTTTCCAGGTCCCTGCCCCTTCGTCAGCTTCACTACCACCCTTCCCTGCCCCACATTTCATGATTCTACAGCAAGGAAAGCAACCCTAACACAGGCCACCAACTGAATAGCATGAGGCTCACCCACTCACCCAGCTGCATCCACAGCCCGGCCTTGGCTCAGACTGCCCCCTCTTGTGGCAGCAAGCCTTGGCTCACCAAACTTTATGATCCTTCATGACCAACAGTTAAAAAAAAATTAAGCAAAGCACCTCTAACATGTGTATATGTATTTGTAAATTAATTATATGTTCTAATGTTTCAACATTTTTGTTTTATAAAAATGTTTGTATAACCTTTGTTTTATAAAAATGTTTTATAACATTTTGTTTTATAATGTACATTATATAATGTACTTTATATAAGTGGACTCATACGGTCTATAACCTTTTCTATCTGCATGACCATTATGTGAAATTCATCAGATTGTTTTCATGGGCTTGTACATTAACTCTAATTGACTACAGTATTCCATCATGGGCGTGTACCACATGTATTATCCCTTCCACTACCAATGGACACTGGGATTGTTTCCAGTTTGAGCTATTACACATGGTGCTGCTAGCAGCGAGCCTGAACATGCCTTCTGGTACACATCCATATGCATTTATTTCTGTCTGTCTCAAAGCTGGGTTGGTACCAAGGAGTGGAACTGCTGGGTCATCAGGTATGTATCTGTTCAGCTTTGACAGATGATGTCAGTTTTCTAAAGTGGCTAGACCAATTTATACTCCCACCAGCAGTACGAAAGCTGATCACTCCACAACCTCACCAACGTAATACTGTCTTTTTCTCCCTTCATTTTTGCCATTCTAGTAAGAAAGATACCACAAAGTTTCACAATCCCTTTTCAAAATGAGGAGAGTGAGACTAAGTGCTTCTCTCAAGCTCACAAACCCAATGTAAGTTGGAAGAGGCACCCAGGTCTTCTGATTTCGGAATATGCTAAGGTTTCCACCATGGCCAAATATTGTTTCCGATGTAACAGCCTTAACAACAGAGGAATTCTGAAGCACTAGTAAAAAAAAAATGTCTGTGGACTATGCTAATCCCAACACATTGCTCCCGACAGGAGAGAGAGAATGTAGTGTCTATCAGCTGAACTTTGAGGCAGACACACAAAAAAATGTCTGGACACATACACCCCAGGTATTGACAATGACATGATGGCTGTTTCTTTCTTTTTTGCCTTTCCTATTTTTGTACAATTAAAATTTAATAAAAGTTATTTTTTAAAATTCAGATATAATTTATACAACATAAAATTCATCTATAGAATTCAGTGATTTTTAGCATATTCACTAAGTTGCGCAACCATTGCCACTATCTAATTCCAGAACATTTTTATCACCTACAAAGAAATCCTGTGCCCAACCCATCAGCAGTTACTCCCCACTCCCCCTGCCACGAGGCCCAGCCAAGTACGAATCTACTTTCTGTCTCTTTGGGTTTGCCTCTTCTACACGTTTCATACAGACGGAATCATATGGTACATGGACTTGTGTCTTGCTTCTTTCACTTAGAATGTTTTCCAGGTTTATCCATACTAGGCATGAAACAGTAGTTTATTCTTTTTTTATGACTGAGTAATACTCCTTTATATGTACGTGCCACATTTTGTTTCTCTGTTCATTAACTGGTAGATATTTGGGTTGTTTCCATTTTTGGCAATTACTAATAATGTTGCTATGATGCTGCCCGCTAGTAGTCATCCTCCCTTTCTTCTTTTAGGTAGCCATGGCTTCCCGGAGTGTAGATTACCTTTCCTGGCTTCCCTTACTGCTAGTTGTGGCCGTAAGACCAAGATTAAAAGAATGAGATGGAAGAGGTATCATGCCGAATTTCTGGACAGTAGCCCTCAAAGGCTGGAATGCATATGGAAAGGCTAGAGTTCTTGCAGCCATTTTAGGCCATGAAGTCACTCTGGACTTAGAAGCAACCTGGGTCTCTGACTATGCAAGCTCCATACCTACTCTGGCCTAATTACCTTCTGACTTCTTGCAAATAAGAAACTTGTAACTTGTTTATGTCTTTGTTATTTGGCATTTTCTCTCACTCATAGCACAACCTAAAGTGGCTCTCTCACAAGGAGAGTGATAAGAGTTAAATGAGAACATATAACACAGATAGCCATTTTTATATTACCTCAACAAAGAGTTTAGCACTGCTTTTATATAGTAGGCAACTCAAACATTTGTAGAAATGAATAAGAATCTGGAAAAATAAAGGCAATTTCACTCTTTTTTTTTTTTTGAGACGGAGTCTTGCTCTGTCGCACGGGCTGGAGTGCAGTGGCCGGATCTCAGCTCACTGCAAGCTCCGCCTCCCGGGTTTATGCCATTCTCCTGCCTCAGCCTCCCAAGTAGCTGGGACTACAGGCGCCCGCCACCTCACCCAGCTAGTTTTTTTGTATTGTTTTTTTTTAGTAGAGACGAGGTTTCACCGTGTTAGCCAGGATGGTCTCCATCTCCTGACCTCGTGATCCGCCCGTCTCGGCCTCCCAAAGTGCTGGGATTACAGGCTTGAGCCACCGCGCCCGGCCTGCAATTTCACTCATTTAAAAAACTATCTTGTCCAGGAGCAGCGGCTTATGCCTGTAATGCCAGCACTTTGGGAGCTGAGGTGGGCAGATCACTTGAGGCCAGGAGTTCAAGACTAGCTTGGCCAACTCCATCTCCACTAAAAATGAAACCCCATTTCTACTAAAAATATTTTTTTAATTAGCTGGGTGTGGTGGCACAGTCCTGTAATCCCAGCTACTCGGGAGGCTGAAGCATGAGAATCATCTGAACTTGGGATGTGGAGGTTGCAGTGAGCCAAGATTGTGCCACTATACTTCAGGCTGGGCAACAGAGCAAGACCCTGTTTCAAAAAAATTAAAAATAAATAAATGTCTTCTTTTTTTACCAACTTATTTTTTCCAGGTAAACATCATTATTTTTTCAAACTTTATAAAAGATCTCATAGGAATTGCCTTAAATCTTTGCCAACATTTGGAGATATAATATTGTCACTATTACTATATTTAAACTTCTTTAGAAAGAGCCAGGACCTGATTAATTGATTTCATCTTACCCATTCAATACATATTTAATATGAGGCTTCTCTGTAACAAGCCTAATTATAACCATCGGGCTTTAGAGTTAAAAAATAAAATAAAATAAAATAAATAAACATTAAGTAAAAAATCCTGGCAGCCAGGCTCAATGGCTCATGCCTGTAATCCCAGATTCTCAGAAGGCTGAGGCAGAGAAGCACTTGAGGCCAGGAGTTCAAGACTAACCTGGGCAACACTGCAAAAGCCCATCTCTAAACAAAAAAATTTTTTAAGCTAGGAGTGGTGGTGCACACCTGTAGTCCCAACTACTTAGGAGGCAGAGGTGGAAGGATCACTTGAACCAAGGAGTTCAAGACTTCAGTGAGCTATCATTGCACTACTGCACTCCAGCCTGGGCAACAGAGCAAGACTCCATCTCTGAAAAAACAAAAATAAATCCCTGATGCCACTTCCCCACAATGTCTATCCACTAAAATACTCAGGGAAGTAGAAGTGGCAATAAAAATTTGTATCAGCCAGGCACAGTGGCTCACACCTGTAATCCCAGCACTTTGGGAGGCCATGGCAGGCGTATTACCTGAGGTAGGGAGTTTGAGACCAGCCTGACCAACATGGAGAAACCCCATCTCTACTAAAACAAAAAAAAAAATACAAAATTAGCCAGCCGTGGTGGTGCATACCTGTAATCCCAGCTACTCAAGAGACTGAGGCAGGAGAATCGCTTGAACGTGGGAGGCGGAGGTTGCGGTGAGCTAAGATCACGCCATTGCACTCCAGCCTGGGCAATAAGAGCAAAACTCCGTCTCAAAAAAAAAAGAAAAAAGATAAAAGAAATAAAAAAAAGAAAAATTCTATCATCACCAAGGACTAAGGTTACTTTGTCCTCATCATCTCCAGGTATTGATTCAGAATCTCTTGCCTCTCTTCTTTGCAGCCAACAAGACTACTTTGATCATGCTTAATAGTTCCTGGACCTTGTACCTTTTCATTTTCTATCATGTCATGTTTTTATGATTCTCCACTGCTATCCTTACCCTCTCGGTGTTCCAGTAATTTTGCCAGTGGATCTGGTTTTCCCTCTCATGTTGCTAATCTCATACTGAACTTGTTACTGTTGATGTTCTTTATTTCAAACATTTATCATATAGGTTAGATTTGGTCCAATGGAGGTATTTACAGAGGTACTCACATGATTGTCATCATCACTATCATCACCATTTATTGAACCATTACTCTGTGACAGGTACTGTGCTGAGCACCTTATCCATAGAAATACACCCCAAATCCACGCAATAATTCTCTAATGAATTATTAGAGAGAAAGTAAGAAAACTGAGGCCCAAAGAGGTTAGGTAACATATCCAAGAACTGACAGCCAGTAAGAGTATCCTTGGCCGGGCATGGTGGCTCACATCTGTAATCTCAGCACTTTGGGAAGCCGAGGTAAGCGGATCACCTGAGGTCAGGAGTTTGTGACCAGCCTGGTGAACACAGTGAAACCCTGTCTCTACTAAAAATACAAAAATCAGGCAGGCGTGGTGGCGGCCACCTGTAATCCCAGCTACATGGAAGGCTGAGGCAGGAGAATTGCTTGAAGCCAGGAGGTGGAGGTTGCAGTGAGCCAAGATTGCGCCACCGCACTCCAGCCTGGGGAACAAGAGCGAGACTCCGTCTCCAAAAAAAATAAAAAATAAAAATTCCTCACTGGTAGTATTTGTGCAAAGGCAGGATTTGAACACAGTTCAGTCTGCCTCTTATTTTGAAACATTTCTTTATGTTCTATAGGAGTGAATAGCATTTTATGTTCTGTACTGGTACACATATCCCATCATCCTGCCGCTACTTTCTATCCAACTGTTCCCTTCTCTTTGCCTGGCATTTGGGTTTCTCAGCTCAACCAACATTAATTCCTTTTCTTCTTCCTTTCCTAAGAAGCAAAAGGCATCACACCATGGCGGTCAGTCCCGGTATTAAGGACTCTCCCTCAAGTTAACCCTGATCCTTCTCACTACTCCTCAGCTGTGGCTTTCAGCACCAGCGTCAGCGGCAACAGGGTCTGTGCCTCTGTCTTACACTCAAAGGTCTTAGGGTTGAGGGTAATATTAACAACACACACAGTGGATCACAGATCAGTTTCCCACCGGATCTCTCAGACTGAAGGCTCTTCACCTGGTTCTGTAAGCTAAGCTTAGTCAGGCATTTAGGCTTATCAGGGGACAGACTTCCACTTTTACCACTTTAGGGGACCACCCCTCATACCACCACTTTTACCACTTTAGGAGACCACCTCCCATACTGCCACCAGCAGTCTGAGTAGATCCCATGTACTCTAACTCTCAGACTCCACCCATAAGTTCCAGAAATTCTATAACAGGCTTTTTCCCTGCTACCCAAGCACAGGATATAGAGTGGACCAGGGATGCACCCCAACCCCAAGTCACAGATACCTACCCACACATCACGTTAGTCTAATCTGAATGGTTTAATCATCTTCTCAGACTCCAGCTGTTCTGATCAGCTGCCTTTCCTAGGACCTAGACACACATTCCTGAGGTTGCAGATATATCCGGAACCTTGCAACGTCAGATGGGGGAGGGTGCAACTCTCTGGCTTCAGGGGACAGAGATTTTAGTCCCAAGGACCAGCAACAGAAGGCACAAGAGAATTGCTTGAGAAGGCGGCTAGGAGGCGATGAAGGGTGTAGAGACTGTCTGCAGCAAAGAGCCTCTTTCAGAGTCTTCTGCACACGACAACAAAGGTAACTGAAGCATAACCTCTCAGGGGAGACCGGCTCTGACACTAGTGTAAACAAATGTTGATGGCAGGCATGGAAGGCTCAGTTCCAGGAGGCAGGGCAATAATTCCCTAATGAATTACTAAAGAGAAAAATGAGAAAACTGAAGCCCTGCAGGGAAAGAAGTGGAGGTTGGTGCCCTCACCACCAGTTTCCATACCATCGTTCTTCCGGTCTTTCTTCCTAGCTGCCCATTCCTCCTCTTGCTTCTTCCCTGACTTCCACTTCCACCTCTCATGCTGATGCTCCCCAGCAATTCAGCCAGGACTCTCATCCACAACCACACAGCCTTCCTGAGTGATCCCATCCTCTCCTACAATACAACTTCAGGGGCCAGCTACCCAAGAATGACCCCAAGTATCTCCTGGGGCATCGGAACCATCTGTGAAAGCCCTTAAACATAAGACTACCAGCCTCCCTCCCTGCAAACACTACAGAGGACTCTGATGCTCTAGAGTGTGAGAACCACTGTTCCAGCCTAGATCTCTCTCTCAGCCGCAGATGAGCAGGCCAGTCGCGAAGTAGGCAGGTCCACCAAGCGATCCCACAGCCATTCCAAACTCAAAATGGCCCAAACCAAATTCACAACCTTCCCCTACCAACTCGGTATTCCTTTCACGTTTTATAGCTCAGTGACTGGTCCTACCATCTCATGGCACCGAGTAAGAAACTCTGACATCGCCCTTCCTCCCATCTACCAAGTAAGAGAGGCCTCTACATCAGTTTCTTTTGAGCCTGCCTTCGCCTCCCCATCCACCTAGCCCAGGACCCCATCATCCCACTCCCGAATTCCTATAATAACCCTCACTCAGCTCCCAATCTCTAGTCCCCTTTCACACCATCATCCTCCACACTGCCACCAGGACTACAAGTGACAATCCTTCTCTCCTTTTACCGTTTCAATGATTCTCCACTGACCACAAGACAACACCTACACACCTAGGCACCGCCTGCAAGTCCCTCTGCGAACAGACCCCAAACCACCTCTCCAACCAGCTCCTCCTCCCTCCATCCTCCACCACAAACCTCACGCTCCAGCAACACCACACTGCCCACCACCCCTGAAGCACATCATACTCTGTCCTGCTTCTGTACCTTTGTACAATCTGTTTCCTCTGCCTGTATTCTGCTTCGCCTGAAAAAGTGAAAATCTTTAAGAGTCTGTGAGTCTTACTCAGTCCCATGAGCTTCCATTTCCACTACTCTACTTCCCAAGACACGGTATTATCATTATGTATTTACTTCCATCTGTCAAGTCTTGGTGCTCCTGAGGGCAGGGTCTGCAGTGTCAAGCCCTATTACATGCTTAGTAAATGTTTACTTAATGACTGAAAACCACTAATGAGGTCCAAGTATTCTTCCACACCTTCAAGAAGCAAAGGAAGCAACCAATCTCTAAAGCAATAAAAATAAGGCCAACTGCTATCTTGGAAACCACAGGTAATGTTTCAGTACTAGATGCTTTTGGTGACAGCTGAGGAGTTATGAAAAATGAGTCAGCAACTACATAATTTGTCCATTATTTCTGGCACAGTCCAACGAAACAAGGCCATGACCAGAACATGAACACCGGTCCCTCCCTTGCTCTCAGGGCTTTAGCCATGCTGGCTCCCCAGCACATCTGAAGTCTACCATGCCCTTTTCTTAGCTAGGATGATGGCAGACGCAACTGTCACCTCCCCACCTGGCTAGCTTCAATTCACTTTCAGGTGTCAGTTTAAAGGCCCCTTCCTCCGGTAAGCTGTCTCTGACTCCCCTAGCAGGAAAGCCATTCAATATATGGTCTCTTAGCACCTTATACTCCTCTTTTGCAGACATCAGTGCTATAATTATTTTTTTTTTTTTTAAGAGATAGGGTCTATGTTGCCCGGGCTGGTCTCATTACGTTGCCCAAGCTAGACTCAACTCTTAGACTCAAGCAATCTTCCTGCCTTAGCCTTCTGAGTAGCTGGGACTATAGGTCCCAGCTACTGTGCACTGTAATTTTTTTTTTTTTTTTTTTGAGACAGAGTCTCACTCTGTCTCCCAGCACCTGAGTGCAGTGGTGCCATCTCAGCTCACTGCAACTTCTGCCTCCAGGTTCCGGTGATTCTCCTGTCTAGGCCTCCCAAGTAGCTGGGATTAAAGGTGCGTGCCACCATGCCCGGCTAATCTTTTGTATTTTTAGTAAAGAGGGGGTTTCACCATGTTGGCCAGGCTGGTCTTGAATTCCTGACCTTGAGTAATCTGCCTGTCTTGGCCTGCTAAAGTGCTGGGATTACAGGCATGAGCCACCACACCCAGCCCCTGTATTTACTTTTCTATGTGCTTGTTATTATTTTTGTTATTTAACCTTGCTACTAGACTGTACGCTAAAGTACAGCAAGGACCAGATCTTTTTATTTATTTATTTATTTATTTATTTTTATTTATTTATTTATTTTTTTTTTTGAGACGGAGTCTCGCTCTGTCACCCAGGCTGGAGTGCTGTGGCCAGATCTCAGCTCACTGCAAGCTCCGCCTCCCGGGTTCACGCCATTCTCCTGCCTCAGCCTCCTCAGTAGCTGGGATTACAGGCATGCGCCAC
Source organism: Colobus angolensis palliatus (assembly GCF_000951035.1). Classification (NCBI taxonomy): domain Eukaryota; kingdom Metazoa; phylum Chordata; class Mammalia; order Primates; family Cercopithecidae; genus Colobus; species Colobus angolensis. The sequence goes on from NW_012122931.1 coordinate 8,364,326, forward strand.
CGTGCCCAGCTAATTTTTTGTACTTTTAGTAGAGACGGGGTTTCTCATGTTGGTCAGGCTAGTCTCGAACTCCTGACCTCAGGTGATCCACCTACCTTGGCCTCCCAAAGTGCTGGGATTATAGGCATGAGCCACCACGCTCGGCCTTTTTTTTTTTTTTTTTTAACCACTGTGGCCTCACACTTGGCATAGCACTGGCACTCAGCAGACCCTGGACAAGAACTGGATGGATGGATGGACAGATGGCCAGATGGGCTGGTAGGCAAGTAGTAGTTATGGAGGACAGGGAAGAATGAGGAATAAGGTTACCTTCTGTTATTGGTACAATCCTTGATAATCATCCAGCTCTCTTTGTTCTGACTTAAGCCTCATAACACAATCTCAGATATTAAAACTGGGGCTTCCCTACTGAAAAGGGATGCATGCACACCAAAGATATTCCCGTTTACATGGAAAGTGGGAGTCTCAAAGCAAATGGACACATTTGGCATTCTGACTTCATATTCATTGATCTTTCTATATACCAGGTTGCTTCTCTGTTCCACAAGTACTACTGACTATAGAATCTCTCAGTCCTTAAGAACCCCCCGAAATCATGATCGTGTTAACAGACCACAACAGACACTGTCTTTTCTTAACTAGCCACCAACACTGGACTAGATATTGGAGCTGTGTGCTAAGTCAAGTTTACGTCCTGTTCCCACACAGTCACGCTGCAGATTCAATAAACGCCCCTGAAGCAGACACTTTCATCTGAGACAAATGCTTCACCATAGGCATGGTTTATTAGCAGCAGTACATGAACTGTAGGCAGCTGTTGAGAAACTGTTACATGCATATGGACGTGTTTGAGTTCACGGGCTTTGTCAGGTGGGGAATCAGGGCACCTGAGTATGAAACTCTAGCAAAGCCTCTACCCTCATCTGTAAAGTAGAAAGAGTGGACTCAATTCTTGGTAACCATCAGGACAGATGGACACTATATGACTATATGTGATAAGCACAAAGGCCATAGTAATGCTCACTGCCAAAGTGTCCCATGGCAGATATAGCTAGAGATACATTAAAGAAATAAACTAACTGAAACAACAAGTATCTTCTGAAAACAGCAAAGGATGCTACATATCAATCAGCAAGTAACTTCTAATCTTATCAAAAAAGCTTGTCAACCAGGTGCAGTGATATACTTGGGAGCTACTTGGGAGGCTGAGGCAGGAGGATCGCTTGAGGCCATGAGTTGAAGGCTGTAGTGTGCTATCATCGCACCTGTGAATAGCCACTTCACTCCAGCCCAGGTGACTCGGCAAGACTGTGTCTCCTTTAAAAAAAAAAAAAAAGCTTCTCAACAAGAACACAAATTTTAACCTTAGTTACAAACTAATCATCACAGGTACCAATAATTACTATACTTCAGTCGTTTACAGGAAAGTTCAGTGTTTTCTGCCCCATAAGCATGAAACAAGACCTTAAACCCATCATTCCAGATTCAACTCAACTCCTCAAACTCAATCATCGGGAAACCGAAACATCTAAAACCAAGGAAACTATCATAACCGCCTTTTTCCAATGAAGCCCTGTTGCCTTACCTCACCTGTGACTTCTACAATGAGTGTGTCAGGAGCCACACCTTGAGGCAGCCAGGAGCATGAGAAGAGGCATTTGAGGCATTAGGACCCTCAGCTTCTCTCATAGCTACATCTTGGGCAATGTGTTTAACCTCTCTAAGCTTCCGTTTTCTTCTATGCACTTCAAAACCTGCCCTACGTACCTGCAGAATCAACGTAAGGCTGGAATAAAAAGTGTGAAGAGGCCGGGCGCGGTGGCTCACGCCTGTAATCCCAGCACTTTGGGAGGCCGAGGCGGGCGGATCACAAGGTCAGGAGATCGAGACCATCCTGGCGAACACGGTGAAACCCCGTCTCTACTAAAAATACAAAAAATTAGCCGGGTGCGGTAGCAGGCGCCTGTAGTCTCAGCTACTCAGGAGGCTGAGGCAGGAGAATGACGTGAACCCGGGAGGCGGAGCTTGCAGTGAGCTGAGATCCGGCCACTGCACTCCAGCCTGGGCCACAGAGCGAGACTCCGTCTCAAAAAAAAAAAAAAAGTGTGAAGAGAACTTTTTAAGTGTTGTAAAGTGTTGAGATATTGTATAACGGATGGAACCCCAGATCTAACAACCTTCTTATTTTATAGATTCAGACCAGTCACTGGAAGCCCACTATTTTTACTCCATTTGTTCATCCAACAAACATTTATGGAGCATCTACTACAGGCCAGATGCCAGGCTGGGCACTGAGGACCTGCTGGTGGGCAAAACAGCCACAGCCCATGACCTGATGGGACTGCACTGCACCAGGGGAGACCCTCAGACATATCCAGCAATTACCCTAGAAAGCATATTCTTACACCTCACAGGCCATGCTAATGATCTGGTCTTTTTTCTGACAGAAATTAGAAGCCACTGGAGGCTTTTAAGCAACGGGAATGGCATACTCAGACCATTCTGGCTGCCTTGCACCAGCCTGGGGGTAGGCCCTGAATATGCAAGAACAAATGTGGACTCTTACTCTGTAAAGTCTAGAGAAAAGCCATGAGGGAGTCACTGGTGGGCACAATTGTACTGTATGCTACAGCAGGGCACACAGTGACAGAGCTGTGGGAGCCCAGTAGGAGAGCAATCTATAAACGCCAGTGGACTGAAAGTGTTAGAGATATGGTGCCTAGAAAGAAAAAATAAACAGCTGCACAGAGAACTAATCCTCTCCGTAATTCCACATAACGAACTTTATTGCCAGAGAAAGACAGCAAATTGTCTTGAATCTATTAACTTGTTTTCCATAAATATTTAATTATTCAGAAATATGCCAAAAGCACAAACTTCCCTTGCCCTAGTTATCAGGCTTATACAACAGTGGGTGATAATTACTGTATCCAATAAATACGGACTTAAATATATTCCCTATTCTTCCTTTCATCTCAGATGATTTTAGAAGAAACCTATGGCTGTCAAGGCCAAACATTTAAATTTTCTTCTGATTACTCAAAAATCGACTTAACCTTAAAATATATTTAAATTCTGAAGAGGGAAAGTATCATGTTGCATTATTAGTTTATATTTCAGACCAATCATTTACATGAAATAACAGAATGATTAAACAGAAAGAACTTGAGAAGTCAGCCCCCAGTTCCTAAATGGGCCTGAGATAAAGGCACCCAGAACGGCTCTGTCCTCTCCCTCACCTATGTCTTTGTGGGAGCTGAGGCTTGCATCTGCAATCCCAAAGCAGAAAGAGTTCTCCCCGCCACCCTAGACACGCTTGCCAGCCCCCCATCACCAAGTACATGTGTATTTTAACACATTGCTTGTGAAGTAACTCATATAACTTCCATAGGTAATACATTAATACCCTGAGAAAAGCATCCTAAAAATCGTATAACCCTGGGTGAAAAGAGGACACTATTCTAGCTCCCATTTCCTGGGTGCTCACAATGTGCAAGCCCTCTGCTAAGCCCTATTCTGTAGTGTCTCCCTGAAACCCTGTATGAACCACACAAAGGCACGTACTATCTCACCTCTTGCATTGATGAGGAAACAGAGGTAGAGTTATTTGCTCAAAGCCACAAGGCTTGTGAGTGATGGAGTCAGGACACAAACCCACATCTGTTTATGTCCCAGCTCCAGAGTCTGTGTTTTAAGCACTGCCCTATCTGCCTCTCTGATGCTCAGAAGATCAATCTCCTGCAAAGAAAAACATGACAGATTTGAAAGCTCTACAGAAAAACCAAGGAATGATTTGCTGTTCTGGGTCTTCAGGTCTCTGCGCTCGTCAGCAAGCACAGGCGAGACAAGTACAACTCATGCCTCTCCTTGGGGAAAAGTCACAGAATTGATCAGTGCAGGTACTTGGACAAAGAAAAGGTGTTCACAATGATGATGGGTGAAATGTACCTTTCAGAAGAGCTCATGCAGGAAGTGGGGAGGACAAGCTTATAGAGAAGCCTATAGACCTGGAGCCATAGTATCACCTGCAGGGCTGGTGAGGAAGATCCTGAGGACTCCTTGAGCACTTGATGACTTCAGAGTTGATTTTTCAGACGACTTGACCTTCACATTCAATACCTAACTTTCGCCATGACCACGACACTATCACTAGGACCCTGAGGAAACAGCTCAAGAGGCGCTTCTTGGTTCTCCCACAGTACCATGTATAATTACAATAGTGAGCACTCTGTAAGCATTAGCTTCCTGGCAGGCACTGTGCTAAACACTGCACTGCATTATTTCACTGAAAACTTCAACAGTCCTAAGTTAGGTAATACTGCTATCCGCACTTCACCAAATCAGTAAACCAAGACTCAGAGCTGGGAAGACACCTACCCATGGTCACACAGGTTGTCTCTGACAGAGGCAGGATTTGAACCCAGGTCTGCCCGGCTCCGAGCCTGAAACTGGCCACTTCACGAGCGGTTCTCTGTTATGGCCAATCGCCTTCAGTCACCTTCTGTTTGTGGGTGACTTCTCCACTGACTGTGAGATCCCAAAGGGCAGGGACAAAGCTTCATCTGCATGTGTCCAGCATCCAGCACAAGGTTTAGCCCAAAGCAAGAGCCCAGCAAGGCAGGTTAATGAATGCCCACCTGAAGAAAGTCAAGTGTATTCTCTGCTACGAAAGGAGGCCCAGAAACACTCCTCACAGAAGCCAATCCAACCAACTCTTCCCCCGAGTTAAAATCTGTGAGCCACCTACTCAGTTCCTTTGGCCTGCTCCTCCACAACCCCAGCCCAAGGCAAGGGAGAGCAGTCATACTTCTGTGGAAAGGAGAGTTTCAGCAAGCATGAGCAGCTCATTCCAGACTTGTCCATTTTTCTGCTTCCTCATCTTGACTTTCAGCATCTGCAACAAATATTTCTTTCTTCCCATCCCTAAGACTTTTTAGGTCAAGTATCATCAGCCATACCCAAAGCCTACAGCTAGCATATAGCACAGCACATGCCTGTCTCAGAGTCAGCACTCAAATATTTGGGGAGTGAAGAAGTATAGTCCAAGGAATGGGTTTCACCAGAGACCTGGTGACGTATAAATAAGAATCTGCCACCATTTAGTAGTATGATTTGTCTGAGCATAGGTCCATCACACTGTTCAACAAGAGCCTATCCTGTGCCAAGCTCTGGGGACCCAGCAGCAAAGAAAGCAGGAGACTTTCCTTGTGCAGAGTAGAGACACAGGCAAAAAGTCACATATGCGATAACATGACGTGTGCTGTGATCCAGGTACACATAGAAGGAAAGTCAAGGTAGTACAAATAGGAGGGTGCCTGGAAAAATTAAGTAGGTTTCACAAAGGTGGGAAAATTTGAGCTGAGGGGGCATTCCCAAATCACCCCAGGGAGAAGCCACTGTTCCCTGACCTCACACAATGCTCACCCTCGCACCACCTGGCCCACTATACTGCATGGTAATCAATGGCTTGTGTGCCAATCTCCACATACAGCATATGAGCACCTCAAAGGCAAGGACTTTAGGTATTCTCCACGGATCACCTTTAACTGTCCAGAAAATATCTGCTCACAAAGAATAGAATCTATTTCAGATTATTAATAACATAGCAGCTCATCCTTCTTAAGCACTTACTATGACCTGCTATTGCTGTATGTACTTTGCATTGCATGATCTCACTTCCTTTGCACAAAAACCCCCAAAGACAGATCCTATTATCGTTATGTATTTTACAGATACGGAAACTGAGATGCAGAGAGATCAGGTAAATTGTTCCAAGTCACACAGCCAGTAAGTGACACAGCTGGACTTTGAATCAAGGCCTGCATGGAAAATCAGTTTTCAATTACCAGTGAACAAATCCCTTTTCCTTTCTCTTTCTGTACTCTGCCTTGCATCCAGATACATGGATTGCCCTTTAATCTACTGTTCACTGGGACTAAGGCCACTTCTTTTCCTAGGACAAACGATGTCTCTTGTCAGGCTTCTAAACAATGACTGCTAACCAATACTGAGTAAACATCATTGGGGAGTGGGGGGTAGAGGTACAAAATTGTGCTTGTATCAGTCAAAAACATTTATTGGCCGGGCACGGTGGCTGAAGCCTGTAATCCCAGCACTTTGGGAGGACGAGACGGGTGGATCACGAGGTCAGGAGATCGAGACCATCCTGGCTAACACGGTGAAACCCCGTCTCTACTAAAAAATACAAAAAACTAGTCGGGCGAGGTGGTGGGCGCCTGTAGTCCCAGCTACTCGGGAGGCTGAGGCAGGAGAATGGCGTAAACCCGGGAGGCGGAGGTTGCAGTGAGCTGAGATCCGGCCACTGCACTCCAGCCTGGGTGACAGAGTGAGAGACTCCGTCTCAACAAAAACAAACAAACAAACAAACAAACAAACAAACAAACAAAAACCATTTATTAAGAAGGAACTGTACATACTAACTGACACATTTTCCACTGTTAGAACAAAGTCTAAAGTAAATACTATACAACAATAAGTATGTATAGAATGCTATTCTTTGCGTAAGAGAAAGGATATATAATAAACAAGAAACTGATAACAGTGGCTGCCTCTAGGGAAAAGGACTAGGAACTGTCAACATGAGGCAAAACAGACACTTACTTTACAATTTATTCCCCCACTTGCCTTTAAAAAATCCATGTGTGGGCCCGGCGCGGTGCCTCACACCTGTAATCCCAGCACTTTGGGAGGCCAAGGCAGGCGGATCACCTGAGGTCCAGAATTCGAGACCAGCCTGACCAACATGCAGAAACCCGGTCTCTACTAAAAATACAAAATTAGCCGGGCACAGGGCCTCACGCCTGCAATCTCAGCACTCTAGGAGGCCGAGGCAGGCGGATCACAAGGTCAGGAGATCGAGACCATCCTGGCTAATACAGTGAAACCCCATCTCTACCAAAAAATACAAAAAATTAGCCGGGAGTAGTGGCAGGCGCCTGTAGTCCCAGCTACTCAGGAGGCTGAGGCAGGAGAATGGCGTGAACCTGGAAGGCGGAGCTTGCTGTGAGCCGAGATCACGCCACTGCACTCCAGCCTGCTTGGGTGACAAAGCAAGGCTCTGTCTCAAAAAAAAAAAAAATCCACTTGTGATTTTTTTACTTGCTCAAAATATAAAATAAAAATTATATTTGCTAGACGTGGTGGCTCACGCCTGTAATCTCAGCACTTTGGGAGGCCAATGGGAGGATCACTTGATCCCAGGAGTTCAAGACCAGCCTGGGCAACATAGTGAGACTCCCATCTCTACAAAAAATTAAAAATTAGCCAGGTGTTGTGGCACGGTACTTGGGAGGCTACGGTGGGAGGATCATTTGAGCCTGGGAGGTCAAGGTTGCAGTGAGCCATGACTGTGCCATTGCACTCCAATCTGGGTAACAGAGGGAGACCCTGTCTCTTAAAAAAAAAAAAAAAAAAAAAAAATTTAAACTATATTCAAAGAAACTATTTATTACTGGGCCTTTCCCAAATGCTTACATACATACGATTGCAACCATGAAGAATTAGGTATGTTTACGAACAAAAATTGAATGAACTTAATGTGTGATGAAATGGAACCATGCAACAACTTTTGTCTTTTATGTTGAAGTTCACTAATTTTGCTAATGTTATAATATTTTTGTGCAATAAATAAAGTGTATGTTAAAGGTACAGATACCATATGCATAAAAGCAGCAGGAACAACTTGCCACACTTTTTTTCCAGTTAAAGTCCTTCACCTGTTCTTTCAACAAGCAATCAGTGAGCACCTACTGTGTGCCAGGCAAGGTGCTAGACAGACGTTTTTAAAAGAAGAACTAAACAACAGGTCATTAGTTTCCTCCCTCCTGCCTTTGAAGAAAATATGATGGCATGCTAACCAGAAGGCCAGATCTAGAAGAACTCCTGGTGATCACATAGTCTAACACCCTCCTCACTCAGCTAAGAAACCCAAGGTCTGGAGACAGGAAGGGATTTGCTCAAGGTTATATAAGAAGTAGAGGCCTCAGAATTCCCTGTCCTGCTCTCCTTGCGTGTACATGCTGTTCTGAGTGGCTTGTGTTGAATGATGGGCAGGCAGTGAGAGACAGCACAGGACCCTAACCAGGTGGATCAGGTGCCTTCTCCCCTCCTGTTTCATTTATTCTTCATAACAACCTCACAAGGTGGGCATGGTTATCCTTGCTTTACAAATAAAGAAACCAAAGCTCTGTGAAGCTAAGGACGTAGTGCTGGTTCACTCAGCAGGAGGTGGCAGCCTGCGGTTTCAAACAGACCTGACTGACTTCCAAGTCACAGCTCTTACCCTCCATACTGAAAAGGAAAATCCATTTCAAGAGGTGGGCCATATCAGAGAACCTCAGATGCAGTATTTTTCATTAATGAAGTCTTTCTCTCAACCCTGAATGTTGCTAATCCCCTCACTATCCAATACATGTTCTAACTCTTCTTTGCCACCAAGTTTGAGCTTTCCTTCTAACCCAAAAAGCATGACGGTCACTCAGATAGCAGCAGTCTCTGAGAGCCATTAACACCGTTTCTGCCAAGACAGAGTGGGAGAACTTTCACATGCTGCTTCTACATCCTCTGGGACCTGCCACACAAGCACAGGCACCAGTAAGGGCCTAATCCCCTCAATGCTACTGGGTCACCACTGCACCAACTAGTGGTAATGAGGGAGTCCAGCACCATGGTTTCTGGCCCCCAAAAGTCCCATAGCTTCTATAGTGGGGGGAAAAAAAATGCAGGTTAGTAGCGAAGTATCCACCTACCTTCGCTTCTGTCCATGCAATGAAGGTAGGAGGCATTACAGTTTGGACTGGTCAACTACCAGCAAGCAGAGGCACTGGGCTTCGAAAGGTCACATATATGGGTATATAACACTCTTCTGAAATTCAGAAAGAGCCCTGTCATCTCGCTTCCTTCTCCCCGCCCCTGTGGGTACACAGTGGAGTCAGGCATTGCCTTCTTTCAGGGGTCTTTTTTTTGGGATTTCTGTGTGGTTGAGACGGAGGAGTCTCACTCCATCGCCCAGGGTGGAGTACAGTGACACGATCTCGGCTCACTGCAACCTCCACCTCCCAGGTTCAAGCAATTCTCTAGCCTCAGCCTCCTGAGTAGCTGAGATTACAGGTGCCCGGCACCATGCCCGGCTAATTTTTGTATTTTTCTTAGAGACGGGGTTTCACCATGTTGGCCAGGCTGGTCTCACACTCCTGACCTCAAATGATCCACCCTCCTTGGCCTCCCAAAGTGCTGGGATTACAAGCGTGAGCCACTGCACCCGACCCTCTTGGAATGTGGTAAAATCGGGGTCTGTACTTGGATGGGGGCAGAGGGACTTCCATAGCCTCAGGCCTGAGCCTTATGCTCCAGCTCAGAGTCCTCACCGGGGTTGGGGTCTAAAGGTCAGCAAACAAATATTCTTCTGCTTCCAATTGCCACTGCTCCCTGCGTTGCAGCAGCTCCGTCAGAGGCCTCGCAGGGAGAAGCAGTCACGATCCAAGACACAGCTGAGTCTTTTGGGAACTCCCAAAAAAAAAACCTCATCCCAAACTGCGAATAGAAAGTGGTCTAGTCTCACCTCTTAACTAGAAACAAACCCTCTCTTCTTTAGACTCTCCAGTCCCTGAATCCAACATGCCCATCGGCATAAGAAAAGGGAAACTCTTAACTTTATCCAGCGATTTGCTCAGTAGGCACTGTTTCAGCCTATCCTCACCAGGCCCCTGGGAGACGCACAGGCAGGTACCAACATGCTCATTTTGCAACGGAGGAAACAGGTGAAAAACTCTCCCAGGTAGCGTAGTCAAAAGCTTCTGAATTCTCATCCCTGCTCTCCCCTCTTACCAGGCTGCCATTTCAGTCTTTCTGAGACGCACTGCTGAGATCTACAGCAGCTTCTGGTACCAGTAGCCAGCAAACCAAGACCCCTCTAAGCCTCACACTACTCTTCAAGCACACACATTTTTCAACAGCCTATCATTCAATGACAGCCAACCCCCCGCCCCCCCGCATCCTGGCATGCCCCTTCAACAGCAACAGGAAAGCCCGTGAGGTGCGAAAAACAGCGCGCCCCACTTAGGGCGCGGCGTAGCATAGGGGAGGCAGCCGGCCGGTAACCAGGACAGCTGAGCTCCAAGCCCGAGTCAGCAGTGGCACAGGCAGGCCCGGACGGTCCTTCTAGGGGCATTTCCGGATGCCCCCAGAATCCGCAGGGAGCCCAAAGCCCCGGCTCCCACCCAAGCCCCCCTGGACAGCGGAGAGGGCGGCCTTTCCTTCTCGGGCGACCACCCACCCTAGCCCGCTCCTCACCTGGGGCCTGCTTCCGCACCGCAGTCACCCGGGCCCCGCCCCCCGCACCTGTGCTTTCCCCAG
>NW_012122931.1:8375164-8384837 GCF_000951035.1 Colobus angolensis palliatus
GACGCCGGAGCGGAGCCGGTGCCCAGCCGCAGTAGGAACCGTCCGCTCCAGGGCCTGAGCGGCGGGCCGCTCATCCAATCGGCGCTAGGCGCCAGAACAGCCCCCCCAACCAGCTCGTTGCAGGGGTGGAGACACGCAAATCGGCCGGCTGGTCGTGCCAGTGCGCAGCCGCTGTACCCGCGGTCCTCCCGGGCCTCGGCCTCCGCGCTCATCTGCAGACGCCCTCTCCGCCTGCAGGGATGCTGCGCTGCCAGCACACCCTGCCCGCCGCCCGCCACCCGCCACGCCCATCTCCTGCCTAGAAATAGCCACGCATCTCATTCGCCACACGGCCGTCTAGGCCTCACCCACTATCCCCCCTAAATCCCTACCTGGGATTTATCGTTTTCAACAAAAAATGGTTTTTTGAGCGAGACATCGCCTTAGTGCCCATTCTTCACAGCTGGGAGGTAGGCACAGAGCCCAGAACGTCAGAGCCAGAAGAAACCTCGGAGATCCCGGGGTCTCATACATCTTAACAGCTAGGCAAAGTTAGGCCCACCGAGGTGAAGGGACTTGCCCAAGACCACACAGGCGCAAAGCTGGGGAATGAGCCCGGATCCTGTCTTCCTGCTCCCACATCCTTTACTCTGTGCCAGGCACGGTGAGGTGAGCACAGAGGTTAAGTCATTTGGCTAAAGTCTCAGGGATAATAAATTGCAAAGACAATTGAAGCCAGGTCTGTGAAGCCCTGGAAATCTAGCACCACAGCAAAACTCTTTTCTGCCTCCCACAGAGAGAAGGTACTATGACCTGCCCTACTCCGAAAGATTATTGAACAAAGAGAACATCATTTTGACAATCTTCAAAGTAATTTTGCAGTAATATGAATGAATATGGAAAGATTGGTTACTATGCTTCCCAAAGCTTATGAAAGGAAAAAAGAAACAAAAAAGAAAATAGAGTCAGTAGAAGTTAAACCACCTGTGCCTTAAGGTGACGTTTTTGCTATTTTGTATAAGAGAATTTTCTGCTGTTTTGTATTAAGAAAACGGTAATCATCAAAGAAGGTGCTTAATTATTTTCCATAAAGAGAACAAGAGCCTAGTGAGGTGGCTCATGCCTGTAATCGCAACAATTTGGGAAGCCAAAGCGGGAGGATTGCTTGAGTTCAGAAGTGTGAGACCAGCCTGTGCAACATGGCCGACTCTGTCTCTAATAACGATACAAAAATTAGCGAGGTGTGGTGGCGCAGCCTGTAGTCCCAGCTACTCAGGAGAGTGAGGTGGGAGATCATTTGAGCCTGGGAGGTCAAGGCTGCAGTGAGCCTCAAGTGATGGCGCCACTGCACTCCAGGCTTGATGACAGAGCGAGACCCTGTCTCAAAAAAGAGAGAGATACCATCCTGGCTAACATGGTGAAACCCCGTCTCTACTAAAAATACAAAAAATTAGGCGGGCGTGGTGCGGTCGCCTGTAGTCCCAGCTACTCAGGAGGCTGAGGCAGGAGAATGGCGTGAACCTGGGAGGCGGAGCTTGTAGTGAGCTGAGATGGCGCCACTGCACTCCCGCCTGGGCGACAGAGAGGGACTTCATCTCAAAAAAAAAAAAGAGAGAGAGAGAGAGAGAGAACAAGAGACAGTGTAGTGCAATGGTTCTGCCCTGGCTCTGCCACCAGCAAGCTGTGTGCATGTGAGCAAGTTACTTAGCGTATCTATGTGCCTCCGGTTTTTTGTGTTTTTTTTGGTATTTTTTTGGGGGGGGGGTTGTTTTTTGTTGTTTTTTGTTTTTTGTTTTTAAGATGGAGTCTTGCTCTGTTGCCCAGGCTGGAGTGCAGTGGCACGATATTGGCTCACTGCAACCTCTGCCTCCCAGGTTCAAGCAATTCTCCTGCCTCAGCCTCCCGAGTAGCTGGGATTACAGACGCCAGACACACCATGCTCAGCTAATTTTTGTATTTTGGTAGAGATGGGGTTTCACCATGTTAGCCAGGTTGGTCGCGAACTCCTGACCTCAGATAATCTGCCTACCTCGGCCTCCCAAAGTGCTGGGATTACAGGCGTGAGCCACCGCGCCCGACCTGCCTCGGTTTCTTTATTGAAAGATGAGAATGATAAAAGTAGCAATCTCTTTAGACAGGCTGTTGGCAGGAATTAATGAGATGATACATGGAAGAGGGCCTGGCACCTAACAGGACCTCAATAAACATTGGCTACTATTATATTTAACTGTGTGACTTTGGGCAAGCACAGACGTGTGTGCAATATATGCTTGCTAAATGGCATCTATACTTTTATTATGCTTATGCATACTTTCTAAGTTTTCTTCAATGAACATAGATTCTTTTGTGATATATAAGAAGTTATTGTAAACTCAATTTTAAGATGAGAAAAGGTCATTTAATCTTGATTCTTGATGCTTCCAGAAGGATGTATTCATTCTTTCTACAAATATCTAATGGTTCTCTGCTATGTGCCAAGTGCTACTATAAACGCTGAGAAAACAGCAGTGAATAAAAGAGACAAAAATTCTTGTCCTTGTGGAGTTGACATTCTAGTGGGGTAAGACAGCTATTAAAAATCAATATTTACAGTAGTAGGCTAGATAGAGAAAAGTGCTATGGGAGTAAAATGAAGCAGGGAAGAAGGGAGTTCAATGTTAAAGACGACAGAAAAGCTTAGATGGTGATAAGCAAGAAACAATAGGTTTCTTAAAGCAATAAAGCCAAGCACAGTCTGAGAAAGAGAGAGAGAAGGATCTGAATAGTCATTTCTCCAAAGAAGATACACAGTAGTCAATAAGCACATGAAAAAGTGCTCAATATCATTAGCCATTAGGGAAATGCAAATCAAAACCACAAGGAGATACCACTTCACACCCATTAGGATGGCCATGACAAATAAGATAGACGATAACAAGTGTTGGTGAGAAGGTGAAGAGAATAGAACCCTTGGCTGGGCATGGTGGCTCACGCCTGTAATCCCAGCACTTTGGGAGGCCAGTGCGGGTGGATCACTTGAGGTCAGGAGTTCAAGACCAGCCTGCTCAACATGGTGAAACCCCGTCTCTACTAAAAATACAAAAAAAAATTAGCTGGGTGTGGTGGCCGGTGGCTGTAATCCCAGCAACTCGGGAGGCTGAGGCAAGAAAATCGCTTGAACCTGGGAGGTGGAGTTTGCAGTGAGCTGAGATTGCGCCATTGCACTCCAGCCTGGGGGACAATAGTGAAACTCCATCTCAAATAAAAAAAAGAGAGAGAGAATGGAACCCTTATACACTGCTAGTGGAAATATAAAATGGTACAACCACTTTAGAAAACATAAAGTTAGCATATCTGACTCAATATTCCACTCCTACATATCACCCAAGAAAAAATGGAAACAATATGTCCCCACAAAAACTTGTACACAGATGTTCATGGCAGCATTATTCACAATATCAAAAAATGTAAATAAACCAAATATCTATCAAGTGATGAATAGATAAATAAAATATGGTTTGGCTATACAATGGAATGTAAAAGGAAATGAAGTACTGATACATGCTATGACACGGATGAACCTTGAAAATATGCTGAGCGAAAGAAGCTAGACCACATATTATACGATCCCTTTTATATGAAATGTGCATAAGCAAATATATAGAGATAGAGGGTAGACAAAGTGGCTGTCTAAGGCTGAAGGGGAGGAGGATTTAGGGGCAACAAATTAGGAGTTTCTTTGGAAGAGGATGAAAGTGTTCTAAAATTAATTGTGATGTAAATATTCATTCACATATTCAGAGTTGTAAAACTCTGAATATACTAAAAGCCATTGAATTATACTCTTGCTCTTTTTTTTTTTTTTTTGTCTTTTTTTTTTTTTCCTTTTTGTGGAGAACGGGGTCTCGCTGTATTACCCAGGCAGGTCTCGAACTCCTGGGCTCAAGCTATCCTCCCGCCTCTGCCTCCCTGAGAGCTGGGATTACAGGCGTGAGCCACCGCGCCCGGCTTTTTTTTTTTTTTAAACAGTCTCACTCTGTTGCCCAGGCTGGAGTGCAATGGCATGATCTCAGCTCACTGCAGCTTCCAGCTCCTGGGTTTAAGCAATTCTCCTGCCTCAGCCTCCTGAGTAGCTGGGACTGCAGGCATACACCACAATACCTGGCAAATTTCTGTATTTCTAGTAGAGATGGGGTGTCGCCTTGTTGGCAGTCTTGTCCTGAACTCCTGACCTCAAGTGATCTGCCCATCTCGGCCTCCCAAAATGCTGGGATTACAGGCATGAGCCACCACGTCTGGCCGAATTATGCTCTCTAATCGGGTTAATTATATCTCAATAAAGCTGTTTTTTTGTTTGTTTGTTTGTTTGTTTTTTTGTTTTTGTTTTTGAGACAGAGTCTCACTCTGTCACCCAGTCTGGAGTGAGGTGGCACAATCTTGGCTTACTGCAACCTCCGCCTCCCAGGTTCAAGTGATTCTCCTGCCTCAGCCTCTCAAGTAGCTAGGACTACAGGCGCATGCCACTAGGCCCAGCTAATTTTTTGTATTTTTAGTAGAGACAGGGCCAGGATGGTCTTGATCTCCTGACCTCGTGATCCGCCCACCTCGGCCTCCTAAAGTACTGGGATAACAAGTGTGAGTCACCACACCTGTCCAATATAGCTATGTTTTAAAGTTATTGTTGGTCAGATGCGGTGGCTCCCACCTGTAATTCCAGCACTTTGGGAGGCCGAGGCGGGCAGATCACCTGAGGTCAGAAGTTTGAAACCAGCCTGGCCAACATGGTAAAACCCCGTCTCTACTAAAAGTACAAAAATTAGCTGGGTACAGTGGTATGCACCTGTAGTCCCAGTTACTTGGGAGGCTGAGGCAGGAGAATCACTTGAACCCAGGAGGTGGAGGCTGCAGTGAGCTAAGATCATACCACTGCACTCTAGCCTGGGCAGTACGGCAAGACTTCATCTCAAAAAAATGAATAAAATAATTAATTAAATAAAGTTATTGTAAAGTCTGGTCAATCCCATCATTCCCATGCTTAAATATGTGTAACAGGATGTGGAGAGGATCCTAGCTGTGCCCACTAGAGTTCACTGTCAAAGTGTGATGTGCTGGTGAAATGGGCACATTCTTAGTATCTGATGTATTTGAGTCATTCTCAATGAGGGAAAGGAACTTTTGAGCCACAGGAGGAAAGGAGGATTGGAGAAATCATCAAGGGTCAATCCTCAACCCAGCTGTCTTCGTACAGACTTATACTTCATGGAGAGCCAAACTTGGGATGGTTCAAGGAGTTGTTCTCATTAGAGATGCTGACCCATAAGGAAGGTGTGGCAGCCAGACTCTAAGGTGTCCCCACAATGCCCACCTCATGATGTCCCTGCCCTTGTGTGGGCAGGACCTGACTTGCTCCTAGCCAATAGAATGAGCCAAAGGCTTTAGGATGTATGTGATTGCATAACAGAAAACCGTAACCCATCTTGCTAGGAGACTCTCTTGCTGGTCTTGAAGATCGCCATGGTGAGAGCTGCCCTATAGAGAAGACCACGCAGCAAGGAACGGAGGGCAGCCTCCAGCCACCAGCCGGCAAGAAACTGGGGACCTTTGGCCAGGCACGGTGTCTCACGCCTGTAATTCCAGCACTTTAGGAGGCCGAGGTGGGCAGATCATGAGGTCAAAAGTTCAAGACCAGCCTGACCAACATGGTGAAACCCCATCTCTACTAAAAATACAAAAATAAGCTGGGTGTGGTGGCGCACACCTGTAATCCCAGCTACTCAGGAGGCTGAGGCAGGAGAATCGCTTGAACCCAGGAGGCAGAGGTTGCAGTGAGCCGAGATCATGCCATTGCACTCCAGCCTAGACAACAGAGTGAGACTCCATCTCAAAAAAAGAAAGGAAGGAAGAAAGGAAGGAAGGGAAGGAGGGAGGGGAGGAGAGGGGAGGGAAGGAGGGAGGGAGGGAGGGAAGGAAAAAAGAAACTGGGGCCCTCAGCCCAGCAGTCTGAAAGGAACAGAATGCTGCCAATAATCACATGAGCTCAGAAGCAGATCCTTCACCTGTTGAGCCTCAGATGCGACTGCAGTCACAGCCAACACCTTGATTATAGCCTGTGAGACTCTGCAGAAGAGGGTCTAGTGAAGCTGTCCCTGACCTATAGAAGCTGTCCCTGACCACTGAGATAATAAATGTGTGTTATTTTAAGCTGCCACATTTGGGATAAAATTGTTACACAGCGAAAGAACTAATACAGGCCACAACCGACTCTTTTCTGTTGCCTAAGAGGTAGCTCCTGCTCAGAGGCCATTGACACTGAAGTGTTATAAGGATTCTGGAATAAAGTATCCTCCAGATCCTGGTGGCTGGTATCTCTGGGGGCATCAGAAGACAGAAAATAGGGCGCAGGAAAGAGCACTGTCATTAGGGACACAGGTGCTTTTCCTGTGCACACAGGTACAATGGTTAGGTGCCACCAAGGGGCGTCAGGGAAAGCAGCCATCAATACGGGAAACAGGAAGGAGGTGGAAGAATAGGGACTGAGAGTGAAATTTTGAATTTGGTCAGTTCTAGGAAACAATCTTGGCTTTTCCACTTCCCATCTATGTGGCCTTGGACAAGTATCCAAAGCTCTTTATGCCTCTGTTTTCTCATTTCTGAGAAGATAATATCCAGAGCATCTATCTTGCAGGGTGCTCCTGAGGAAAAGTGAGTTAATCCTGTCGTGACCATGAGAATGCACCTGGCAGACTTCCAACTATAGGGAGGTTATCTGACCAAGGGCTCAGCTGCTGCACTCTGAAATCCATCAAAGCATTGGCACCAAAGCCATGTTACCCATGGGCTGCACCCAACAACTGACCATGGCTGGAATACTAAGGCAGGCCTGTCCCCGGGTGACAATGGGAGTCCTCTGGTGATAGACAATCTTTGGCTCAAAGACAGCCCGACAGCCTTGCTGATCGTTTGTTGGACTGTGTGTGGTCGTATGGAATGCTTCCACACACTCCCTTCCCTCTCTTCTTTACTTGAGGTCAGACTTGATTCACAGTCTGATGGCTCTCTCAACCTGTCCCAGCTCCCCGCCCATTTCCCCTGATGAAATCCTTGCATGTTTTTTGTTTCTTTGAGACAGCATCTCACTCTGTCTCCCTGACTAGAGTGTAGTGGTGCGATCTCGGCTCACTGCAACCTCCGCCTCTCAGTTCAAGTGATTCTCTTCCCTCAGCCTCCTGAACAGCTGGGATGACAGGCACGTGCCACCACACCTGGCTAATTTTTGTATTTTTAGTAGAGACGGGGTTTCCCCATATTGGCCAGGCTGCTCTCGAACTCCTGACCTCGTGATCTGCCCACCTTGGCCTCCCAAAGTGCTAGGATTACAGGCGTGAGCCACCACACCCGGCCAATCCTTGCATGTTTAATTCTGTTGTGGCACCTGCTCCTTAGTGAACCTGGACAGACACAAGAAGCACCAGGAATAGGCAGCGAAAATAGGTGGTGAGATGTGGATTTGGGATGATTCACCCACTGCTCAATAGGTACAGAGAATACCCTCCTCCTGCACAGATAGTCCCTGGAACAAGGTGGTGGCTCACATGCTAAAGATTTCACTGACAGCAACCTGGGAAAATATCCCCATGGAGGAGAATGCTGTGCTGGGCACATATTTTCCAGAGTCTGAAAAATATGGGGAGAACAATGTGGACAAAGACAGAATAAATTAATTGACTGACTGTGTTGGAGAAGGATAAGGAGAGACTGAGAGCTGTTCAGGGGCAGTTAAGGGCTAAGCATGAGAACCAGAGAGCTGGATGGTAGCTTATAAAAAGGCTCTTATCACCTGTGGTGGTGAAGGACAGACACAATTGAGTTGCAGGCTGAAGAGCCCTAGAGATGTTTGAATATTCAGGCAAGGAAGGTCTATTGTGTGAAGGTCAGGATCCCCTGGTAGGGGTAAACCAAGGATTCTAAAACATGGGATAAGGACATCTGGATGGATATGCCTGAGGATGTTGACTCCACGAGATAAACCCCCGGCCTCTCTGGGCTTCCCAGGCTGAGTTAGGACTGGAGCTATTGCTGCACTGGAAGATGCTGCAGAGGCTCTTCTGCCACAGGTGACACACGCCCCCGTGGGTGGTGCCCCTGCTTCCACTCCTGGCTGCCAGGCTGGAAACTAGGATTAAATCCCAAAGTAACCTGGCTGGGGAGAGACTGGACCAAACAAGGGAGAACAGAAATCCCCTCCCTAAATTGCAAAAATTAACCAGTTTGTGCTGGCACAAGCCAGGGGAGTACCCCTGACATTGGATTTGGCGGGTACTTGATCAAGGAAGCTGGAATGTAAGATTAGATAAGCAAGAAATCATTCACTTAGGGACACTTTCTCCAGACAAGGGATGTATTTATTTATTTATTTATTTATTTATTTATTTATTTGAGACAAGAGTCTCGCTCTGTTGCCCAGGCTGGAGTGCAGTGCTACAATCTCGGCTTACTGCAACCTCTGCCTCCTGGGTTCAAGTGATTCTCCTGTCTCAGCCTACCGAGTAGCTGGGACTACAGGCGCACACCTCCACACCCAGCTAATTTTTTTTTTTTTTTTAAGAGATGGGTTTTCACCATGTTGGCCAGGCTGGTCTCGAACTCCTGACCTCAAGTGATCCACCCACCTCAGCCTCCCAAAGTGCTAGGATTACAGGCGTGAGCCACCGCGCCCAGCCAGGACAAGGGATTTAATATCCCAGTGAGGAATACAGCTACTGGGGTGGCTCTCAGAAGCCTGGCGAAAACAATGGCCAATTCTCAGTGAAGTGGAAATTCTCTACCATCTTCCTCTACCCTGGCAGATGGCAGAAGTGGGCATGCTGAAACAGACATACGGTTGGTCCTCATTATTCATGGATTCCAGTTCCATATTTGTGAATTAGCCTGCTCACTACAATTTATTTGTATCCCAGAATGAATACTCGCAGTACTTTTGTGGTCATTCATGGACATGCACAGAACAGTAAAAATTTGAGTCAGTCTATATATACATTCCTGGCTGAGGTCAAACAACACTCTGTCTTCTTGTTTCAACTCTTGTACTATAAATAACTATCTTTTCTCCATCTATTTAGTGGTATATTTTTCATATTTTTTTGCTTTTTCTGGGTGATCGCACTGATTGAAGTGGCTCAGGTATAGCGCTGAAATGCTCTCTGGTGTTCCTGAGCACGAGCCAGCTGTGGTGGGACCTTACTGAGAATATATATGAGTTAGATAAAGCTTCATTCAGGCATAAGTTATAGTGCTGCTGGGTGTGAGTTTCATGTGTGTCCGTGTGTTTTTGTTTGTTTGTTTGCTTATTTATTTGAGACCAAGTCTCACTCTGTAGCCCAGGTTGGACTGCAGTGATGCGATCTCAGCTGACTGCAGCCTCCACCTCCTGGGTTCCAGTGATTCTCCTGCCTCAGCCTCCCAGGTAGCTGGGATTACAGGCACCTGCCACCGCACCCGGCTAATTTTTGTATTTTTAGTAGAGATAGGGTTTCACCATGTTGGCCAGGGTGGTCACAAACTCCTGACCTCAAGTGATCCGCCCATCTCAGCCTCCCAAAGTGCTAGGATCACAGGCATGAGCCACCACGCCCAGCCGAGTTTAATGTTAACAAATCAACAATGCATATTCACAAGGTATCTCTAAACAGAAACACACAAAATATAATTATATATT
>NW_012122931.1:8385712-8387292 GCF_000951035.1 Colobus angolensis palliatus
TTAGCCAGGATGGTCTCGATCTCCTGACCTCGTGATCCGCCCGTCTCGGCCTCCCAAAGTGCTGTGATTACAGGCTTGAGCCACCGCGCCCGGCCGCAGTCTGGATTTCTCCAGACCTTTCTCTTGCTATAGGTCCCACTCAAAACCAGCAGCTCAACAGGTTACTGGTAACTGGGTGAGAGCAGCTCACTCAAGTATAATATATGTTGTATCCAAAATCCAAAATTCTCACAAGCATTGTGTTTCTTTTTAATGACAAGCAGTGTATGGTGAAACATCTTATTTCACATTAGGAGGAATATCCCAACATTCTCCCAAACCACTGGACCCTCAGGAGCTTCATTGAGGTAGTGGGCTCCTGAATCTTTGGGGGGTTTATTTCCCACTCTTTGGCTCACATGCGTCTAAGATATCTAAGGCACTTGCTATTTTCTGCCCTGTAATCCAATTGTAGGGGAATGGCTCCTCCATGGCACTCTGGCAACGTGCACTTATACACAGAGGCCGTGCATTAAAAGCTTGAATTGCGGCCGGGCACAGTGGCTCACGCCTATAATCCCAGCACTTTGGGAGGCTGAGGTGGGTGGATCATGAGGTCAGGCGATCGAGATCAGCCTGGACAACATGGTGAAACCCCGTCTCTACTAAAATACAAAAAATTAGCTAGGTGTGGTGGCGCATGCCTGTAGTCCCAGCTACTTGGGAGGCTGAGGCAGGGGAATTGCTTGAACCGAGGAGGCAGAGGTTGCAGTGAGCTGAGATTGTGGCACTGCCCTCCAGCCCAGTGACAGAGCAAGACTCTGTCCAAAAAAAAAAAAAAAAAAAAAAAAAAGCTGGAATGGCAGCTTACCTAAGTCTTGGAAGAATGCCTTGAAATCCTCCTAGAACACAAGAAGATGGAAAGCTCGTGAGGACTCATCTTCCTATCTTCCATAGGCTATCGTGAGACAGTTTCCCATTGCTCCCAGGTTCTGATGAGGTATGGGACTTCCCAGATCAACCCCTCAGAATAGATAGAGCTACACAATCAGTCCCGCAAACTGCTTAGCTGCAGCCTACTGTCAGCTTCTTAGTCGCCGAAGATGTTGGCTCCCCATGAGCTATTCTTTCTGCTGTCTGAGTAATAAACAATCTAAAAGCGGCTTTTTGTAACTTTGTCAGTTATCAATCACACCTTGGCCTTGACCTTGCTTTATCCTGTATGCTTGGCACCAATACACATGATTTATCCATGTAGTCAACCAGTGTGACGTTCTATGGGATATCAAGACAATCAAGACCTCTGTGGACTAGATTATGAAAGAGGGCAAGAGAGTTCAGAAAGCCCTGAGGCGAGATGAAAAAGGTGTATAGTTGACTATGTTAAGTTAAAGCAAATTACTTCTGGTGGTCTCTGCAATTTTGTGTAAAGAAAAAGGACTTTTTGGTCAGGCGCGCTGGCTCGCACCTATAATCCCAGCACTTTGGGAGCCCGAGGCAGGCAGATCACGAGGTCAGGAGTTTGAGACCAGCCTGATCAACAAGGTGAAACGCTGTCTCTACTAAAAATACAAAAATTAGCCGGGCACGGTGGCAGGCAC
>NW_012122931.1:8389137-8392517 GCF_000951035.1 Colobus angolensis palliatus
CAGCCTCCCGAGCAGCTGGGACTATAGGCATGCACCACCACTCCTGGCTAATGTGTGTGTGTGTGTGTGTGTGTGTGTGTGTGTTTTGAGATGGAGTCTCGCCCTGCCCCCAGGCTGGAGGGCAATGGCACAATCTCCACTCACTGCAACCTCCACCTCCCAGGTTCAAGCTATTCTCCTGCCTCAGCCTCCTGAGTACCTGGGATTACAGGCACCACCACTACGCCTGGCTAATTTTTGTATTTTTAGTAGAGATGGAGTTTCACCATGTTAGCCAGGCTGGTCTCAAACTCCTGATCTCAGGTGATCCACCCGCCTCAGCCTCCCAAAGTGCTGAGATGACAGGTGTGAGCCACCACGCCCAGCTTTTTTTGTTTTTGTTTTTCTCTTTCTTTTTGTATTTTTAGTAGAGATAGGGTTTTACCATGTTGACCAGACTGGTCTCGAACTCCTGACCTCAGGTGATCCACCCACCTCAACTTCCCAAAGTGCTGGGTTTACAGGTGTGAACCACTGCGCCTGGCCTCTGCCTGGTTTTTAAGGGCTGCCTGCCACTTGACTTTTGTCACCATGAGTCCTATCATCCTCAGTGAATCCAAGTTTCAGCCAAGCAACCCGGCAAACTGTGCCACTTCTAGCTGCATGAGCTGGCACAATGAATCCAGGCTCTCCGGTCAGGGCACCCATATAAATAAATTCAGCCCTGTCCAGTGTTCCATTCTGTCCTCCTTGGTCTAACCACTGCCAAACACACTCCTTAGGTTTTTGTGATATAAATGGCAAAATACTTCCAATAAATGGCAAGATCATTTTGTGGTATTTACTATCTCCTTCCAGGTCACACTTTGTATTCTGAAGCATGCTGAAATCTGATGCTAGATACAATTGTAGGGGTGATTAAGTGGTAGATGGAGTGGGTTTGGAGAGAATGGACACCTCTATACAAGGCCACTGTCCCAGGTGAGATGATTGCTGGCCTTCAAGCAAGGAAGGAATTTTCCTCTCAGACATGAGAAAGCAAACCATGTCCCTCACACAGAAGGGAGGGAGGCTCAGAGACATTCAGGGGTTTGGGGATTCTCAGATTTATCTGAGTCTGCCTGGATGCCCCACTCAGGCTCTCAGGATTCTAGTCTTTCTGAATCAATGCCCTAAATTTTTCATGAGAAATGTGGCAAGGCTGTGAGTTCAACTAATATTTTAATTCTGCAACCCACAAAGTTTGGGTCTGGTTTTCACTGAGGTTGACCCACACCTCAAGAAAGAAGAGATGCACTCAGACCCACCATAAAAGCCATGCATTCTCTAACCATGACTCAAGCCTGAAGCTTCTCATTTTCTTTCTGTAAGTGCTCTAGTGCAGTCAGAGAAAGCCATTCCTTTCTCAGCCCTTGAAGTTAGTATTCCTGCCTATTGGTAAAAGTGGCAGCCACATTTCATCAAAATCAACTTCAGAGGATCATTTCATGAGTCACGATGCTGCTATATGCTGTGCGTTTCCAACTTGTACTTTCCCATTGGCAAGTGAGGCAGCAGTGCATTCAAGACTAGAACAACCAAACCTGTCCCAGAGTCCCATCCTGGAGAGACCAGCCAAAGCCTAGGCAAGAGAAAGAAATCAGCCAGGTGTGGCCGGGCACGGTGGCTCACACCTGTAATCCCAGCGTTTTGGGAGGTCAAGGCGGGCAGATCACGAGGTCAGGAGATCGAGACCATCCTGGCTAACATGGTGAAACCCCGTCTCTACTAAAAATACAAAAAATTAGCCAGGCGTGGTGAGTCCCAGCTCCTTGGGAGGCTGAGGCAGGAGAATGGCGTGAACCTGGGAGGCGGAGCTTGCAGTGAGCTGAGATCACGCCACAGCACTCCAGCCTGGGTGAAAGAGTGAGACTCCGTCTTAAAAAATAAAGAAAAAAAAGAAAGAAAGAAAAAGAAATCAGCCAGGTGTGGTGACTCACACCTGTAATCCCCGCACTTTGGGAGGCCAAGGTGGGTAGATTGCTTGAGCCCAGGAGTTGAAAACCAGTCTGGGTAACATAGCAAGACCCCATCTCTACAAAAAATACAAAAATTAGCCGGGTGTGGTGGTGTGCACCTGTAGTCCCAGCTACTCGAGAGGGCAAGCTGGGAGGATCGATTGAGCCCTGGGGGGTGAGGCGGCGGTAAGGCAGCACTGAGCCATGATTGCACCACTGCACTCCAGCCTGGGCGACAGAGTGAGACCTTTTCTCAAAAAAGAAAATAAGAAAAAACAAAAACAAAAACAGAAATTGCACTGGTGACTTCAGGAGAGATAACTTAAGAAATGGGTTAAAACTGTACTGGCTGTCTAAGAAAAAATGAAAAGGGATCACTAGACTGTGAGAGGCAATAACTGTGGAAAGAAGCTACCCTCCCTTGGGCTGGGTGAATAAAAGGCAAGGGTTTGGGGTTACTAGGATTTAGAGGTTTGAAGAAGGGACCCAGCTTAATACTGGGAAAATAGGTTATACTTCTCCCCCAGTATTGCCATATTAATATATTTTTCTTTTTAAAATCAACTTTATTAGGGTATCATTAAAATAAAATATTCCCATTTTAAATGTATAGTTTGCTGAGTGTTTTTGGTTTTGTTTTTTTTTCTTGAGACAGAGTTTTGCTCTGTTACCTAGGCTGGAGTGTAGTGGTGCAATCTCAGCTCACTGCAACCTCCACCTCCTGGGTTCAAGCAATTCTCTTGCCTCAGCCTCCCAAGTAGCTGTGACTACAGGTGTGCACCACCACGCCCAGCTAATTTTTGTATTTTTAGTAGAGACGGGGTTTTGCCATGTTGGCCAGGCTGGTCTTGAACTCCTGACCTCAAGTGATCCACCCACCTCCTGAAGTGCTGGGATTACAAGCATGAGCCACTGCTCCAGGCCCAACACCAGTCATTTTTTAAATCTAAGTGACAACTGAGGCTGTGAGCTGTTCAGGAGCAGGGATCATAAAGACTTTATGTCTGTGGCCTAGGGCCTTAGCAAGCACCAAGCACTGCATTTTAGTGGGGCTAAAGAGAGACTCTTTATACAAGCCCAACTATCCAAGTGGACTCAGATAAATTTGAGAAGCCTGGACCCCTGAATCTCTCAGAGTTTCCTTCCCTTCTGTGGGAGGGATGCAGCTTGCCCTCCCATGTCTGAGAGAAAAAGCCTTTCCTTGCTTGAAGAACAGTAATAATATCATCTGGGGCTAGAGAGAGGCACAATCCAAAAACACAACTACAAAGGAAGTCAGACTGTCTTCTGAAACTCCAACTTTAAAACCAAGGGGGCCGGGCGCGGTGGCTCAAGCCTGTAATCCCAGCACTTTGGGAGGCCGAGACGGGCGGATCACGAGGTCAGGAGATCGAGACCATCCTG
>NW_012122931.1:8392737-8394259 GCF_000951035.1 Colobus angolensis palliatus
TGGCTCATGCCTGTAATCCCAGCACTTTGGGAGGCCAAGGCAGGGGGATCACTTGAGCCCAGGAGTTCAAGACCAACCTGGGCAACACAGTGAGACCCCATCTCTAAAAAAAAAAAAAAAAAATTAACCAGGTGTGGTGACACCCACCTTTAGTCCCAGCTACTTGGGAGGCTGAGGGAGATCGCTTGAGCCTGGGAGGTCAAGGATGCTGTGAGATGTGATCACACACCACTGTACTCTAGCCTGGGTGACAGAGTGAGACCCTGTCTCATAAAAAAAAGAGACAAGTTGACTCTAAGGCTAAGAAAACTTGACTGTCCTCTGAAAAAGAAAAAGATAACCACTCTAACGGAGGAGTGGATTCTTTAGAAGGCAGGTTGCGGCCGGGCGCGGTGGCTCACACCTGTAATACCAGCACTTTGGGAGAACAAGGTGGGCAGATCATGAGGTCAGGAGATCGAGACCATCCTGGCTAACACGGTGAAAACCCATCTCTACCAAAAATACAAAAAACAAAATTAGCCGGGCGTGGTGGCGGGCACCTGTAGTCCCAGCCACTCGGGAGGCTGAGACAAGAGAATGGCGTGAACTTGGGAGCGCAGCTTGCAGTGAGCCAAGATTGCACCACTGCATTCCAGCCTGGGCGACACAGCGAGACTGTCTCAAAAAAAAAGAAGAAAGCGGGTTGCTTGGTCACAGAAGCATTGTAAGAGGGTCATCAAGGTTCACATTGGAAATGCAGAGCTGAACACCAGGAACGAGCCCTCCGTGTGTGTCATCTCAGGCCACTCTCCTGTGCTCCAGCCACTTTGGCCTTTTTCGGTTCCTTGTATATGTCAGGATTCTTCCAGCCTGAAGTCCCTTGCACATGCTGTTCCCTCTGTTTGAAATGCTTTTCCTTCCCTGCCACCCCCCTTACCTAGTAACTTACCATCAAGTTTCTTTCAAGTGTCACTTCTTGTGGCTCCCACATGGGGTCAGATCCTCCTGTCATAGGCTCTCCTGGTTCCCTCGACCTTTTCGTCATTGTATTTTGTGATTATGTGCCACTCTGGCCATGTGATTAATGTGACTGATGTGTCTCCACTGCTAAACTCAAAGCTTCCGTGAGGGCCAGGCTGTCAGCTTTGCTCTCTACTGTACCCCTCATGCTTAGCACAGGTTTGGGACATGACTGACAATATACAATCTAAAGTCGGGCAACCTATGAAGCCACATCCCACTTCATACCACCTCAATGTTGTACAACCCTGCCCAACTGAATGTTCAGAAGTCTGTTTCCGCTTCTGTAAAATGAATATAATAACAGTATCGTGGCCGGGCACGGTGGCTCAAGCCTGTAATCCCAGCACTTGGGGAGGCCGAGACGGGCGGATCACGAGGTCCAGGAGATCGAGACCATCCTGACGAACACGGTGAAATCCCGTCTCTACTAAAAAATACAAAAACTAGCCGGGCGAGGTGGCGGGCGCCTGTGGTCCCAGCTACTCGGGAGGCTGAGGCAGGAGAATGGCGTGAACCC
>NW_012122931.1:8394309-8398366 GCF_000951035.1 Colobus angolensis palliatus
GAACCCAGGAGGCGGAGCTTGCAGTGAGCTGAGATCCGGCCACTGCACTCCAGCCTGGGCGACAGAGTGAGACTCCGTCTCAAAAAAATAAAAAATAAAAAAATAACAGTATCTACCTCACAGAGTTGTTCTGAAGACGCAAGGAAATAATGCATGAAAAGTGCTTAGTATATTGTTTGGCCAGGCACAGTGACTCATGCCTGTAATCCCAGCGTTTTGGGAGGCCAAGGCAGGTGGATCACTTGAGGTCAGGAGTTCAAGACCAGTCTAGACACATAGTGAAACCCTCTCTCTACTAAAAATACAAAAATTAGCTGGGCATAGTGGTGGCGTTATCTCAGCTACTTGGGAGGCTGAGGCAGAAGAATCAATTGAACCCAGGAGGTGGAGGTTGCAGTGAGCCGAGATCACACCACTGTACTTCAGCCTGGGCAACAGAGTGAGACTCCATCTCAAAACAAACAAACAAACAAACAAAAACTGCTCAGCACCCATTAAATGTCTAATAAATGGTAGCCATTCATGTTAGTACTACTAGAAGTGGCTGAAAATAATGTGGTAAATATGTCTGATTTTTGCATTCCACTAGGTCTCTGAAATTTAACACGGTGGCATTCTAATTCTGTAAGTCAGTTTTACACGTAGTGACTATAAGTCAGTGACAGATTCAGATCCACTTTCCCTGTGTCTCAAAGATAGATTTCTAGGTCTACAAGGCTGAGGACTAGCCCCAGACCCTGATGAAGATCCCAAGGCCATCTACCTTGGAGATTCAATTTATTGACCTGCCCTTGATACAAATGGCATTCTCTGCAGCAATATTCTTTTAACTTAGACATTTCTACAGTAGACACTCCGTAAGTGTTCACTGAATTGAGTTCTACTGCCTCCCCATGGTCACAGGGTGAAATCCAAATTTCTCAGCTTGAAATAAAATACACCTTAATATCTGGCTCCAACCACCCTAAACACCCTCATTTCCTAATTGCCAGCGTTTACAAAGTGTTTACTACATTTTATCTCATGAAATATACTATCTCATTATCTCAGTCAATAAAAATAGATATCTATATGCCAGGCGCAGTGGCTCACACCTGTAATGCCAGCACTTTGGGAGGCCAAGGCAGGCAAATCATCTGAGGTCACGAGTTTGAGAGCAGCCCGGCGAACAATGTGAAACCCCATCTCTACTAAAAATACAAACATTAGCCAGGTGTGGTGGTGCGTGCTTGTAATCCCAGCTACTCAGGAGGGTGAGGCCATAGAATCGCTTGAACCCAGGAGGCGGAGGTTGCAGTGAGTCAAGATCACTCCACTGCACTCCAGCCTGGGCAACAGAGCGAGACTCGGTCTCCAACAGAAAAAAAATTGATACCTACTAGGTATCAAATATAGAGACCATTATTTATACATTATGAAATGTAATATCATATCTTGCATATACATATGTATACTTTTTTTTATTTTAATTTTTTTGAGACAGAGTCTCACTCTCACCAGGCTGGAGCGCAGTGGTGTGATCTCAGCTCACTGCAACCTCTGACACCCGGGTTCAAGTGATTCTCCTGCCTCAGCCTCCCGAGTAGCTGGGACTACAGGCGTGCACCACCACGCCTGGCTAATTTTTGTATTTTCACCAAGTTGGCCAGGCTGGTCTTGAAATCCTGACCTCAAGTAATGCATGCACCTTGACCTCCCAAAGTGCTGGGATCACAGGTATAAGCCACTGCGCCTGACCACATGTGTATACTTTGACTTAAATAGTCTCACACAACACAAGTTCTTTTTTAAGTTGCTTTTCCACACTCAACAATGCATCATGGATATTTCCCCATGCCACAGAGGTTTATTTACACATGTATAAGTCATTTTATTATCATTATTATTAATTGTAGAGATGGGGTCTTGCTATGTTGCCCAGGCTGGTTTCAAACTCCTGGGTTCAAGTGATCCTCTAAACCTCGGTCTCACAGAGTGCTGGGGTTACAGACATGAGACACGTGCCGAGCTTACAACATTATTTTTAATGATTCCCTAGTATAGCATTGTAGGAATGTACCAGAGTTATAGACAGACATTATAGTGGCTTCCAGCTTTTCAATATTATAATCAACACTAGGATGAATAAATTTGTACATCTTCAGTTACTTAGAGTATCTTCCTAGATTGAATTCTTAAAAGTAGTACTGCTGTATCAAGGGAGTGATACATTTACAATTTTGAAACATGATACAAAATTACCTTCCAGAACTTGTTATACCAGCTTATGTTTCCAACAGCAGGATATGAATGTCCCATTTTCCCCTACCCTTGTCAATGCTGGGTATTGCCAACTGAATGGGCAGGAAAATCAGCTTTCATTGTTGCTTTAATTGTTTTCTAGTGAGGTAAAACATCTTTACCATGGATTATATTTATTAGACTTCAGTATTTCTTTTGTGGATTGCTTCATGTTCTTTCCCCTTTTAAATGGGAGTATTCATCTTTTTTCATATTAATTTTATAAGCTCTTTGTTCTATATGTTGCAAAGCTTTTTTTTCTTAAATGTATAGTTTACATTTCAATTATGTGGGGTTTTTTTGTTTCGCTTTTACTAAACACATTTTACATTGTATATAGTCAAATCTATTTTTCCCCTTAGGATTTCTTCTTTTTGATCTTCTCCTTAATAATATCTGCCCTACTGCAAAACCAAGTAAATCTTCAACTCCTTAAAAAAAAAAAAAAAATTAGGTTGGAAACAGTGGCTCACGCCTGTAATCCTAGCACTTTGGGAGGCTGAGGTGGGCAGATCACAAGGTTAAGAATTCGAGACCAACCTGCCCAATACGGTGAAACCCCATCTCTACTAAAAATACAAAAAAAAAAAAAATTAGACAGGCATGGTGGTGCCTGTAGTTCCAGCTACTCAGGAGGCTGAGGCAGGAGAATCGCTTGAACTGGAGAGGTGGAGGTTGCAGTGAGCCGAGATCATGCCACTGCACTCCAGTCTGGGCGACAGAGCAAGATGCCATCTCCAAAAAATAAAAATAAAAAATAGGCCGGGTGCAGTGGCTCACTCCTGTAATCCCAGCACTTTGGGAGGCCGAGGCAGGTGGATCACGAGGTCAGGAGATCAGGACCATCCTGGCCAACACGGTGAGACTCTGTGTCTACTAAAAATACAAAAATTAGCCTGATGTGGTGGTGCACTCCTATAGTCCCAGCTATTTGGGAAGCTGACGCAGGAGAATTGCTCGAACCCAGGAGGTGGAGGTTGCAGTGAGCCGAGATCGTGCCACTGCACTCCAGCCTGGCGACAGAGCAAGACTCCATCTCAAAAAATAAATGAAAATAAATAAATACATACATACATACATACATAAAATGTTTTTAAAAACTAGTTTATGGCTTTATTTTTCTATAATTAATGGTTTAATTCACCAGAATTTTGTTTCACGGCCCTGTTCTTTCTTCATCTAGCTGGGCCTCCTCCCTCAGACCAGGACTCTTCCGGTCCCTCCTCCCTCCAGCAGGATATAAGTTCTAAAGGGACCTCCAGATTAGCCCCAGGGAATCTCAGCCCTAGGCTGAGGCCTCCACTTACAGGAGGTATGCACTGGCTCTCCCTTTGTTCTGCCCTCTAGGACCCAAGCGAGTGACCATCTTTGTGCCAGGGCAAGTCCCAGGTACAGAATACCCTGTTCCTGAATCCTCTGCCCTCTTTAGATCTCTCAGGGTTGCCAGGCCTTTGCCTGCCCTGTGGGGGCAGTTGATGAGGTTCTGTGGGCCTTATCTTCCACACAGAGCCACCAGGAAGGGAACCACTCAACCCTTTCCATCTGGGCCAGACCATTCTATTCAGATAATGCCTGACACTTCACAGGGGTGCTGGCCTGGGAACCACTTCCACGAGTACAATCACAGAGAGTTGTGGCTTTATCTTCATGGTGGAAGGCTCTAACACTCACTGGGCCTGCAGATGCCCATGCCCTGACCACGGTCGGAAGTGGGGTCTTTCAACAGAGCCTGGTGGCAGGAGGTTCCTGGAGGCCCATTCTGGGGGAAAGTCGGCGG
>NW_012122931.1:8398416-8427115 GCF_000951035.1 Colobus angolensis palliatus
GGGCAACACAGTGGAGGAAAAGAAGGGAACTAGTAGTTTAGCTATAGAACCTAATAGCATTCCCATTTTACCACCAGCCTGACCAGGGCACAGGAGAGAGACAGGGCAAGAAGGAGAGAGAGAGACCAGAACCTGGAAAAGCCACTGTGATGAAAGGGCAAAGAGGAGGGTGAGACTAGCAACTGTCCCAAGCGCCTTCCCTCTGCAAAGGTGATACCCAAGCAAGGCAGGAAACCCTTTTCCCAGCTGAGGTGGCACCAGCGCCTGGGAGCTGAGGCCCGGCTCCCTGAGGAAGCCAGAGCACCCCGGAGAGCAGGCAGAATCAGTGATCAAAGAGGGAGGAAGCTCTCAAAGGGAATGGATGGCATGAGAGGCCTGGGGGAAATTCGGATGCAAGACGCTCAGAGCCCAGATCTTTCAAAGTAAAGGTGATGGCTGGCTTCTGAGTCTCACCTGAATATCTGGAGAGGGAAGGGGAGAGAGGGAATGGGCTGAAGAGGAAAAAAAAAAGGATTTAGAAAAAACCCTGAAAACAGTACCCGGCCCCAGATGTGCGATGAATAGATCATCTGGCAGAGACAGGCTAGTTAAAATAACTAAAAGTAATTTGCTTGCCAAAGAAGTGTTCCTCCAAGTTATGGGTTCCACCACCTCGGTTCCAAGAAAATTCTGTTGGAAACAGGTCCCTAAAGGGGGTTGGGCAGAGACAAAGGGCAAATCCGTGCCCACAGCCTGGACTCCAGGGAAAAGGCGACAGCCCAGAGACACATTTTGCCTAGGGAAGCCCAAAGAAATGGCTAGACAGACTGGATATTGTCACTGAAGGTCTTCTTCTTTTTTTTTTTTTTTTTTAAGACAGAGTCTTGCTCTGTCGCCAGGCTGGAGTACAGGGGCACAATCTCGGCTCACTGCAACCTCCGCCTCCCAGGTTCAAGCGATTTTCCTGCCTCAGCCTCCTTAGTAGCTGGGACTACAGGCGCCCGCCACCACGCCCAGCTAATTTTTGTATTACTAGAGACGGGGTTTCACCATGTTGGCCAAGATGATCTTGATCTCTTGATCTCATGATCCGCCTGCCTCGGCCTCCAAAAGCACTGGGATTACAGGCGTGAGCCACCATGCCCAGCCGTCACTGAAGATTTAAAACACACTGTGGTCCCATGGAGTAGAACAGAGAGCAGAGGTGCAAGCTCCAGGGAGGCAGATTTAGGGCTCATCCAAAACTGTCAAATTTGCAGAGTCCCTTGGGAGGCAGCTGGTTTCCGAAACTGGAGATTACTTATGTGGACGACTGAAGGAGCCCCAGTACTGGCAGGCCAGGTAGTAGCTCACCTGTGAGGTCCTTTTCCCACCGTTAGGAAACTGCAAAGGTCTTCCCCTCTACTTCCAGCACTCTGGGAAAGGGAACAGAATTCAAAATGACCCTCACTCTCACTGGTACACCTAAAATGCACACACAGGCTGGGCACTTTGGGAGGCTGAGATAGGAGGATCACTTGAGTACAGGAGTTCAAGACCAGCCTTGGTAACATGGCAAAACCCTGTCTTACAAAAAAATTAAAACATTAGCGAGGCAGGGTGGTCCGTGCCCATACTCCCAGCTACTTGGGAGGCTAAGGTGGGAGGATCAATTGCGCTAGGGAGGTGAAGGCTGCAGTGAGCCACAATCATGCCACTGCACTCCAGCCTGAATGACAGAGTGAGATCTTGTCTCAAAAAATGAAACACACATACACACACACACACACACACACATATGCAGGCACCAGTGACTGCTAGAGCAGTGAGCTTTATTGTATATCTTTGGCCAGGCAATGCACAGCAACCACACAGCATGGGCTCCACACATGATCCCAAGTTGACATGGTCTGTAATGCCTTTCCTTCACTGTCGCCTCTCTGCCATTTCTTTTGTGTTCTGAAGTTGTAAGCCCTATATGCTGACAAAAGATGTGCAAGGTAGGTCTGCTGTGAAAAACCGAAGGAAAATATCATAGGAGATGTTGAATAAGCGCCACTCAGCCAGGCAAGGTGGCTCACACCTATAATCCCAACACTTTGGGAGGCCAAGGCAGGAGGATCACTTGAGCCCAGGAGTTTGAGACCAGCGTGGGCAACATAGTAAGACCCCATTTCTACGAAAATAAAAAATCAGTCAGGCATGGTGGCACGCACCCGTAGTCTCAGCAACTCAAGAGGATGACGTGGGAGGATCGCTTCAGTCCTGGAGGTCGAGGTTGCAGAGAGCTTTGACCGTGCTACTGCACTCCAGCCCAGGTGACAGAGCAAGACTCTGTCTCAGGAAAAAAAAGAAAAAAAAAGCCACTGAGGATTGAGGAGCTTTGAAGGAAATGGTCCAGGAAACAGAGGTGAAGACTAGAAGACAACTGGGGATTAGTGGTTGTTCTGTGACATTATAAAGAATGTTCATAAACATCCCTGAAGCCACCCAGGCTTGGCCAACAATTGTAGGAATTATAATTGGAAGAAACCAGAGTAAGGATGGGTCTGACATCAGGACAAATGAAAGATGAGCCAACGACTGCCAATGGCCTTTGCCAGCAATGCAGTTCAATGTGGTCTACACAACATCTGCTCTGACTCAGTACGTTGGCCTCAGTCGATGCTCCTATTTCCAGGACCCCACCCCCTTGGGATATTCCTCGAACCCTGCTGGAGAAGCTCACCCCTGTTTCTTGATGTTGGGCTACTTTTCCGGCCTTACGGAGTAAGCAAATTCATCAGAAGCCACTGCCTGACATTTCAGAGTCACCAGAGTCAAACTGGGGCTAACGAAGGCAAGTGGCTTGCTAAAAGTCACGGTCAAAGCCAGGGATGAAAGCCAGACCTTCAGTTATGCTAGCCCATGCACTTTCTCCATCATTCCCTTGCCTCCCTCAGGAATCCTCGGGCCCCCAGCTAGCAGGTGAAGCCGGTTCCCATACAGGCCTTTCCTCCTGTGCACCATCTCACTGCCCATCTCACCCCAGAGGCCTGGTGAGAATTTGCTGAACAGCAGCCCTTACTTATGGGTAAGGAGCAGGTCACCTCGCAGCCCCACAGGAGCTGAGGTCAATCTTGCCTGCATCCCAGCCAGACTGCCTTGTGCGACCCTTCGGGACACACATTAGCTCATTCACTCAACACTGCCGAGTGCCTACTGTGGTGCCGGGTCCTGTGCTAAGGATACTCGAGGGAGAGAAAAGAGTTTATAAACTCTGCTGTCAGGGAGCCTCCAGGTTAGAGGGAGAAACACTAACTGAATCATCTCGCTAATGAATATCCAATTACAAACTGAAATAAGTGCTCCAGAGAGCAGGAACACATTTGAGAGGCCTGACCTGGAGGGCTGCTGGCGGGAAGAGGGGCCCCTGGGCTGGAACCTGGAGGAGGAGGGGGAGTTAACTGGCTTAGTGGAGACATGAGCCTATGCAACCCCACACTTTGTGGACGACTGAGCAAGGCATATTCTCTGCAGGCGCGAGGGGAAGGGATTCACCAGAGATTCGTTCTGGGGGCGCCTGGGCGCAGACCGAGGCCGACAATGCAGTCGCCACACAAGAGGTCAGAAATACACTCGCTTCTTTCTCCTCTTCTCAGCACGATAGTGGCACAAGAGCTTCTTAGGAAACCCTAACCTTTCAAAAACAGTGATTACAGAAACTATGACACTGCAGATGTTTGTCAGAGCCAGTGACACTCACCAAAGCTCAGGGGGCCCATGCAGAGGGAGACCACAGCACATTTGCTCTAGCAGCATTTTTATTTACAAACAGCAATGTCCATTGACTTTATTTATACCATAAAAAAGCCATTTACAAGCAAGAAACAAGAATTCAGAACAAAATTAAGCAGCACTGAAATATTCATGTCACAAATCTAAAACAAAGTGAATACAAGAGTAAAATATCATTTGAATAAATAGTCTTAAATTCATGCTATAAAATAATCCTTAATGGCAAGTTACTAGTTGATAC
Source organism: Colobus angolensis palliatus (assembly GCF_000951035.1). Lineage (NCBI taxonomy): Eukaryota > Metazoa > Chordata > Mammalia > Primates > Cercopithecidae > Colobus > Colobus angolensis. The sequence goes on from NW_012122931.1 coordinate 8,402,393, forward strand.
AGCATCCGCTTAGCTAGCTTCATTTACTTCATATGGTGATGAAGTGTGGAGTTGTGAGGTTACCAGTTTATATTGCAAGATAATGACACTGTTAAGTCATTCAAATTGCTCAACCATTTATAACGGAAAAAAATGTTAGCCCTACTAATAAAAGTGGTGAGAGAGATGGTTTTCACATTAGGAAAATGGTCATTCTCAAACAAACCAGGTAAGTTTACCTCTTACAATAGTCAGGGCAGCAACCAAAGGCTTGGGCAGCAAGTCCAAAGGTTGAATTCACAGCATACTTGTCACTGAGGGGCCGCAAGAGGTCTGTGGACTGAATCTGCTACAAGGAGAGCCAGGCAAGGCTGACTCCAGGACTTGATCAAGAACTACAATAGCCCTGTCTGTGCCAGACCCAGGGAGGAAACCAGAGAAAGCAGGTTCCCTTCTGGGCCGAGAAGTCAAGCACTGGGCAGAAACAGTGGGAACACTCTGGCACTTACTGAAAAAGACGCATGTGACATGTGACAACCATTACAAATTTGGAACAATGTGAATGACTTTTCTGAACTTTTAGTTCAGTTGCACTGAGTAATATGAAATCTATGATTTATGAACTAGATAGTTTCATATAAAGAATTTACATAATTCCCCAATACTTTCATATATAAAATTTAATAAATAACCCTGACCAGTCTAGAAGCACCATTCAAGGGGCATGTGCCCTTGGAAAATAGTTTAGGTGTTGCATATTTGAGTCCCTTTCAGTGGAGGCTTCACAGGAAACCATTACAGAATTTAACAATAACGAGGACAACAACAACAAAAATCACAGTAACTAAGAGAAAAAGTTGATAAAATAAAATACATTGATCTCTTTAAAGTAAAGCTCATTCACATAGATGATATTCCCCCCAGCCCTTGTTTTGTGTTCCTGCAAATTCTTCCTAGAGTCTAGGCTGTAAGAACAAAAATAAAAACAAAACCACACACAAAATACGCAGGCCTATATGGTCTGGGCTAAGGGAAAAACAAAGAGTTGGTTATATTTGCTATCATTAGAAAAGACATTTACTCATGCTCTGGAAGATTTCAAAATTATCAATTTCGTTCTACAGTATATTCTGCTCAACAGTGAACCGACAGTATCCTTTCTGCTAAGAAAAAAAAAAAACAAAAAAACCCTAAACTAAAAAAAAAACAAAAAACACAACTGCCAAGGCAGAGCCAATTGGTTGGGAGGCTTTTTCCACTGACCAAAAAATTAACTTGTCTCCATATACTGTATTTACAAATATAATTTCTAAATGTATTTACAGCTTTAGTAGAAATTAGAGGGTAGAGAACTGATTAGAATGAAAATAACTGTTTAAAACCACAAACATTAGTAAAAGTATAAAATTCTTTGTCTTCACAGTTTGTAATAACAGGCTAAGTATTTCTAGAAAAGGACGCTGTCACTGTCTTCACATTGTCTAATATTGAAAAGGTAGCTCAAGAAGAGACTCAATTATGAACAAGCCTATATGAATTCAGGATATATTTTACTGTAAAAGATTTCTTCACATATCACTTTATCTTAATTGATTTCTGCATCTGTTATAAATGAAACACCTAACCTAAAACTGTACAGAAATAGGGACTTTGCTTTCCAAAAAGAGTTGCTCTAAGGAGTTACACAGCGTACTTCGTCTGCGGAGACGTGAAGTGAACTTCAGGGAGAGAATGTTTCGGTTCTGTGGTCATGTTAATCCTCCTGACACATCCTCATGCGGCAAGGCACAATTAATTGCTGCTGCCCGATCTGAATGGAGTTAATCTCTCACCAGTCACGCCCCTGGGAAGCATGACAGTGCGAACGCTCAGAGAGGCTACACAGCTCCGTGCTGGCCTAGGCGCTGCCTCCCTCGAAGCCCTGCGGAACTTTACAGTACTGTGTTATGGCTTGAGAATTCATTCTTAACACTGCGAGCAGTGGAAAGGGTAAAGTGTTAGCAACACGAATGGGAGCAAGTGGAACTTGCAAAATGTGGAATCATGATTCTTAGAGAGAAACTCAATCAATTTTCTGCCCCTTAACAGTCCCATTACAATGTTTGAACCTGAACTGTACAATCAAAGCAATGGATATTTTTGTCAAAGACAATTTTGGATAAGTCACTCTTTGGTAAACTCAAACCAGTTAAACAGATTCACAAATACAAAGAACTCCATGTAAATAAGGTTAAGACGGACAAGGCCAAGAGCCAGGACGCTGGAGGTGCCCGCACCAGGTGCCCTCCCTCCTCACTGTCTCTCATACCACGGAATGCTCCGGAGACCTCGCTGAAGGCCCCAAGCCTGAGTGAAAAGGAGGTTCCTTCCCTGAGCTTGACCTCTTATGTCCTTGGATTTGGGCATTTCTTGTCACAAACTTAATTTGTATCACAACACAAATTTTTTGCATTCAATTAAAAAAAATCAAAACCAAACTTATTCATGTAAGGAAAAAAAAAATCACCAACATTTACCTGAAACCCCAGAACATATTTAAGTGGGTAAACACTCGGGGTCCAGCCTCCCCTTGAGGCACGCGGCTTTAACAGGAGTTGAACAAGTGCTTCAGGGAGAGAACAAACCCCTACTTAGGCAGTTTGACGAGGAAAAAGGCATACTATATACCCGATTTAGCAAAAGCCGCTCCTCGGGAGCAGCGGGATTAGAGTGTAATCTGTAGGGAGTTAACACTGATGTGTAGCGCAGCAGTTCACACGTGAACAGATCCTGTGTGCTAAAGAGATGCGACTGCACAGCTGCCACCCCTGGGGGCTATTACACACAAAGGGCTTGAATGACTTTTTTTTCTCAAAACAAAAAACAAAAACAAAAAAACAATCCACCATTGGTATTTTAAGAGCCAAAAAAGCACAGAAAACCAGCAAACATCAAATTCTGTATTCCTTTAACTTCTAGCCTCTGAGGCTGGTCCTTTGTTCGTTTTTCTTTTAGGTGGCTGCACTGTTCTCCTATGGAGGTGCACTGGTTGTGCATCTCAGACCCCAGGTTCTCAGCCAGATACCAGAATGCTGACATCCCACAGGCAGCCTGCAGCACAAACTCACCACCAAACCGCCTATAAAATTACTCTCTGCCAGAGTTTACAGTACCGAAGCAATCTTGTAAAGCCTGTTTGTGTATGTGAACACAATACAGAACTGAAGACATTTCCGAAAGTACTAATAAAACATTATTCAAATAGGACTCAGGTATCTTTTCATATAGTAATGTGTTTGCCAGCACATGCTTTTGAGGTCTCTTTTCAAGCTACGAACTCAAGAGAGGAAAACAATTATAATTCATTATTACCATTAGATTTCACATTTTCTACAACTATACTGACCTAAAAAGACACTTAACAAAAATAGCACCACATGACAAAAAATGGTGACACACAGATTTGGTGACACACAGAGTATCTTAGAGGGCTTTTAAACTGTTGGTTCTTTAAGCAGGAAACACTGAGAGAGTGGGGGAGCCACTGAGGCTCTCATTAGCACACACAATACTAAGATAGATATATTGCTTGCAATTCCCATAGAGTATAGCTTTACAAAAAGTACAAATTCTAAGTTCTGCAGTTTCCCTGGGAACTGCATGTAGAAAAAGTTGCTGTGCACCTGAACTGGCTGTTTGAAAAGAGAAAGAAAGAAAAAAAAAACAAAAACAAAAACAAAAAAAACCACAACACTGCTTGGAGAATTTTGTAGACAGAACTACAAATCCCTTTCCTTAAGTGCGAGTGAGTACTAACTCATGATAGAGAGTGATTCGATTTAGTTACCTGGTATGTATGTTTCTACAGTACGGAATGAAGGTAGATTTGTAGGCCAGTAAAAACCTTGAAAACCACTGCTCCTTTGGGGTTGGCTAATATAACACTACACTATGTAAAAAGGTCAGCACCACAGGTCATCCAGCTTACCTGCTGGACAACTAACAAAAATTCCAAACGGTTTCCAACTAGAGTTGAAGAAATTTTATGGCATTTGGTTTATGTATTTGTTATGAAGCAGAGCTGTGAACACTGTGATTTGCTTTGCTTGCTTTTGGACACAATGATTAATATAAACCTACTAACATTCTTTTGTAAGGGAAATGAAGGGACAAAACCCTAACATATTAGGTAGGGATGAGACAGACTCAGAAGCCCTGTTCACATTGTATTAAATTATATATTCCTCTTACATTCACCTCAACCAGAATAAAATCAAATTTGAGAATGTATATATACTATATATATAATAATAGTTTTATTATATATATATATAAATTGTCTAACTACCCCCTAAAAGGAATTTTAAATTAGAAAAGGTTACCCATTTGTATCAGCTGACGGCATCCTAATCTCCCTCCATGGAAGTGCACTGCTGCCAGTGCACACAATGAGAGAGAGTATGCCTCTTGGCAGAGAATGGAGGGTCAACCAGTTGGCATAGCTAAATCACTGGCAGGTTTTGGATTAAGAGTTCAGCCAAAGAGGAATACTGTCAGCCTGTGTTTTCCCTGGATGCGTTGCCCTTCATGCTTTGAGCTCCTTCGGGGAGGGAGGGCAGGGGAAAGGATAAACACAACGAAGTGTTCCATCCAGAAACTTTAGAAAAACTGCCAAGAGACCAACAGATTTCCAGATGGTTGGGAAAACCAAAGATTACAACAAAGCAAATCACAAATATGCATTGATTAATGTGCTTTGTTTGGGTGCACTTCTTTACCATCTTAATCGGGAGCATCAGACACTGTGTGAATTTCCATCCGGGAATCTAAGCCCATCTCTGAGGCTGATGCGTCATTTTCTAGTTTCTGTTCCACGTACACATCTGTTCTCTCGGGGGACTCAATGCGACTCCTGACTTCAGCAACGCCCGGGTGGTTTTTCCGCAGGTGCTGGTTGAGGGTACCTTGGAATGGAAAGCACTTGCCGCAGATCTCACAGCGGAATGGTTTATCATCTGTATGGCCCCGGATGTGGTACTCCAGTTGGTCCTTCCGTGTGTACTTCTTCCCGCAGAACTTGCACACAAAGGGGGTGATTCCCATATGGAGTCGCATGTGCCTGTCAAGGCTTCCTTTCTGGTTGAAGGACTTTCCACAGTAAATACAGATCAACCTCTCATTGTACGGGTACCAATGCCCTCTCGCACTCCTCTCCCGGGGGCTGCTCTCATACCCGGGGTTGTTCATCATGGCTTCACTGTCAGAGCCCTGCACCAGGCCCTGCAGGTCACTGTGCAGGTGGACAGACAAGGCCCGCTTCTGGCGGGCACGCCCTCCTCGGAAACAGCTCAGCATGGACCTGGATGGGCTGGAATTACTCAAACTTCCAAAAGCTTCTGATACATTGGTTGGCTGTGAGGCTGCTTGGGAATAGGAGTATGCGTGCTGGAGCACAGAACCATAGGAGCCCACATTCACTGCCACAACTTGTTCCCCATCAACCATCTCAGTGTGGTACCCATCATCACCCAGGGAGGAACTGTCGGAACAGCTGGGCCGGTCGGACTTCTCCATCTTCACTTTCACCTCGGTGATCTGGCTCTCCCTCACCAACAGGTCTCCTTGCTCATGGTCCCCCTCTATCTGAATCTCATACTCAGAAACGCTCCCACTGCTCCCACGGTCTGAGTGCCCCTCCTCCTGTAAGCGGCTGCGCAGAGCTTTGCTGGGGGTCGTCTCCATCCGGAGGTCACTGCTTGCAGTGGGCTGCCGTCCCTGAGAGCAATATGGAGGAGAAATCTCCACTGGGTTGGCAAAGAAGCTGCTGTCTTTCACTCCGTTTCGACTCTCGGGATTCTCTTCAGCACCGACGGTAACAGAGTCAACATCTCCAACGCTGATTTTAGAATGGATGCTCTCTAGGATCTGCGTGCACTTGTCAATGACACACTGCATCTGAAGAAAGCTGGCTGCAGTCAGAAAACTGACAACATCCTTCAGCTGCAAGGACATTCTTCCAGTGTAACAAAAAGAAAGCAACTGCTCAAACACATTGGGATTTTTAATCACTGATATTGACAAGCCACTCATGGTACTCAACGCTGAATGGTCCCGGAAATATGGGGAGCTGGCAGCAAGGACTGCTTTGTGGGCTCGGAATGGCTGACCCTGAATGTGTACAATGATGTCACATAGTTTCCCCTGCAGGCGGAGTTCGTTTAGCTGGCTCAGAACGGTGCTGCTGTACTCGGGCACATCAAACTGAATAAAACTGCTGCTGTCCATTTCTACTGACATGAAGCGTACTCTGCGGAGAGAGAGAGTTTGCATCATTCACCAGTGACTCCTCACTAAGTACAAGTGGCATAAACACAAGCTTACAACGACAATACCACTGTGGCTACCAAACCTCCTAAAATCTACCTGAAGCATTCTTCCCCTTGTTTTAGTCTTTCATGTTTGGGTTAATTCACCAAAAGCCAAATAAACTAATGATCAATTAGCCTAGTGTCACCGTTGCTTAACATTCATCTTGATCAAAAGTAAAATATTTTACACAGAGTAGGACTATTTTGGCTCTGAGAAACTCGTGTTCTTTTAGGACAAATATTTCCCCATTTCAAGTACTTTTGGGGGTTTGAAGTACTTGGTGAAAAATAACTAAATTCAGGCCAGGCTCAGTGGCTTACACCTGTAATCCCAGCACTTTGGGAGGCACTTGAGGTCAGGAGTTTGAGACCAACCTGGCCAACATGGTGAAACTCCCATCTCTACTAAAAATACAAAAATTAGCCTGGTGTGGTCAGGCGCGGTGGCTCACGCCTGTAATCCCAGCACTTTGGGAGGCTGAGGCAGGTGGATCACAAGGTCAAGAGATCGAGACCATGGTGAAACCCTGTCTCCACTAAAAATACAAAAAAAAAAAAATTAGCCAGGCACGGTGGCGGGTACCTGTAGTCCCAGCTACTCGGGAGGCTGAGGCAGGAGAATGGTGTGAACCTGGGAGGCAGAGCTCGCAGTGAGCCGAGATTACACCACTGCACTCCAGCCTGGGCGACAGAGTGAGAGTCCGTCTCAAAAAAAAAATTAGCCTGGTGTGTTGTTGTGCACCTGTAATCCCAGCTACTAGGGAGGCTGCAGCAGGGGAATCGCTTGACCCCAGAAGGCGGAGGTTGCAGTGAGCCAAAAGCACACCACTGTACCCCAGCCTAGGTGACAGAATGAGACTCCTTCTCAAAAAAAAAAAAATCAAACAAACAAAAACAAAACTAAATTCATCTAAAAATGTTCTGCCTTACTTGTGTATTTCTGATTGGTATTTTTCAACTATGCAGCACACTGGATACAATAAATGGAGCTAAACCCTTTTCAGTATTACTGTCTTGATTTGTGTGTTTGCCCTTCAGCTGTGTACACCTTTATATCTCTTGTGGGTTGGGTTGGTTTGGGTGAGACTTACTATGCTCGGTCTCCTTCAGTGCAGTATTATTATTATTACTACTTTTTTTTTTTTGAGACAAAATCTTGCTCTGTCACACAGGCTGGAGTGCAATGGCATGATCTTGGCTCACTGCAACATCCGCCTCCTGGGTTCAAGCGATTCTCCTGTCTCAGCCTTCTGAGTAGCTGGGACTACAGGCACCCGCCACCACACCCAGCTAGTTTTTTGTATTTTTAGTAGAAATGGGGTTTCACCATGTTGGCCAGGCTGGTCTCGAACTCCTGACATCAAGTGATCTGCCCGCCACAGCCTCCCAAAGTGCTGAGATAACAGGCATGAGTCACCGTACTCGGCCAAGACAGTATTTTTAAACAGTAGTTATTTTAGACAACAGGAGTGAAAGGGTGACGGACACATCAAAAGGTGTGTGCCACAGTTGTGGCACACCTACAACAGGTTTCCTTCCTGTGGCCTAAACATCTGCAGCACCAGACTGCTCAGAACTACTTAAGTATATATAGTCCAGGCTCCATCCTCTCACCCAAACACAACAAAACCAGATCTAACAATTATATTTTAAAACCCGACCAATAGAAATGTAAATACCTCCTAAGTATTAGATCAGAAAAAAATCTAAACGGAATAAAACTACTTAGACAATGAGAAAACACATAAAATCTGGCTTTAGGAGTGAAGTTTACTCATGTCTTCAACTTACTTGAGAATGTATCTCCAAAAAAGAGATGGACAAATATATGATAAAGCAAACACAGTAAAAAGTTAACAATTGTAGGGTCTACATTGTGGATATTTGGGCACTTATTGTGAAATTCTCTCACCTTTTCTGTTTGAAGTTTTTCAAAATGAAATGTTGGGAGTTTTGAAAAAAAAATAACAAAAAGCTGTAACAGGAAAAGTCAGTGCCTTAAGAGTTTTAATCATTAAACAATAAATACTAAAAACAAGTGAAATGGCTGAACTCAGGAGGTCAGAAAAGGAAAAACAAATGATGCCCAAAGACAGTAGGAAAATAACTAATACAGAAAAACAGCACATTATCACAGAGGGAATTTTTAAATTTCAAGACAAGACAACATGCAACTAAGTCTAAGACTCTCACAGGAAAGGATCAGTTAAATGTGCCTAGATCATGTCCGAACTTTTTTTTTAATCACATCAAAATTTGAGTTAAAACATTTTAGTCAAAGAGGAATACTGCGCCCTTATTTATCCTAGATTTATGATTGAAATCAATTTGAAATCTGTATGAAATGAACATATTTTTAGGATAACATAAATTGGCAGAACTAAATAAGAAACAGAAGTGCCAAGGCACAAATGATCTTCAGGCCGTTCACACTGTTCTAGATGCATGTAAAAACATTTAAAGCATCTCAGTTCATATGGCACAAATCTGATAGCAGAAGATGACAAATAGCAGAAAGAAGAAAACTGTCTACTTCATCTAAATAAATAGATTTTAAAGTCCTAACAGAAATGCTAGCAAATACAACCTATTAAAATAATGTATTATGACCAAGAACAGCTGTTTCACAAACGTAAGGATGGCTACATGTTCAGAAATAAATAGACGAATATAATTTGCAACATCAATAAGTCAAGGAGAAAAACTCACATGACCAAATCAATATTATGTCAAAAATGCATGTGAGAGAAAGTCAAATGCCCTTTCAGAGTAAGGTGAAAATACTCAATAGGCTAGAAACGGAACAATAATTTCTTAATAAAGTGTATCTACTACAAACCAATGGCAACATCATCCTTAAAAAGGAAACACTGCATATGTTAGTATACTTAATAGGGAAAAGAAGGAAGGAAGGAAGGAAGGAGGGAAGGAAGGAAGGAGGGAAGGAGGGAGGGAGGGAGGGAGGGAAGGAAGGAAGGAGGGAAGGAGGGAGGGAGGGAAGGAAGGAAGGAAGGAAGGAAGGAAGGAGAAGAAGGGGAAGGGGAAAGGGAAGTGGAAAGGGAAGGTGAAGGGGGAGAAAAAAGGGAACGGAAGGAAGGGAGGGAGGGAGGGAAAGGAAAAAAGGAAACATGATGACTGCATTTTCCAAAATGTATTTAGTAGAACCCAAGCCCAAGAGCTGGCCCCAATATCCTCACCTCCTAGGGATTAAAACACACATTAGCATAATACCCTATCTGAAAAGTCCTGCAGACAAGAATCCTGCTTAACTCAGCAGTTCGCAAAATCATTTAATGGTGGAACTGTTCTCTCAAGGTACACATATTAATATTCCCCAAGAATGAGTGTTCCCTGGAGCACACTTCAGTAAACACTTTAGTAAAGTCATTCCCATCAGTGCCTGGGAAGATATACAAGGTTATCTGCCATCATGACTCTTACTTAACATTAGTTTAGAACTTCCAGCCAAAGCAACAAGACAAGGGAACATTAAGGCAAGCAGCCATTAAAAAAGAGACAAAATGACTATTACGGGCAGATGTAACATGCAGATTATTTACACAGAGCCCCAAGAGAATCACTTGGAAAATGTTAGAATCGGCATCTACTAAGTGGAGGGTTTCAAAAAATTACACACAAAAAACAGGTAAGATAATGACAATAAGGTGCAACCAATAATATAGCGACAGGAACTAGAAAATACCTAGGGGTAGGGGAAGATAAGCAAAGAACAGGGCCAACAAGAAAAATACAACTCACTTTAATATGGACAAAAGCCTGTATAAATGAAGAGAGGGAATATGCTTCTGGCGGGATGATTCAATACTGTAAAGAGAGACACTCTACCCCCAAAATTAATTTATAAATATAACATAGCCTGATGAAATCTTTTCTTAGAAACCTGACAAAATGATTTTAAAATTCATCTAGAACACTGTGGTCCAACATAAATGTAAGACACTGCATGTGTAATTTCATGTTCTCCAGCAGTTACATTTTTTAAAAGTTACATTTTTAAAAAGTTAAAAAAACATTTTTTAAAAGTTAAAAAAACAAATTGTAGTAATATGTTATATAATCATCATAGCATGTAATCAATATTAGAAAGCTGAGACATTCTTTTCACACTAGGTCTCTGAACTCTGATGTGTATGTTACACACAGCATGGCTCGGTTTGGACTAACCACATTCCATGTGCTCAATAGTCGCATGTGGTCAGTGGCCACCGAACTGGATAGTGCAGATCTGGAATACTAAAGAAATGTTAGAAATAGACAAATACAACCGAACTTACAGATGTCAAAATGTATGACGGGGCTATAATTCATCGGCTAAGTATGTATTAAGTGTCAGGCACTAGGGATCCATCGGAGTTTTCATTCTCTCATCATAAATCATGATAAAAGCTATGAGATGTTTCACGATGGGGGAGTGGTCAGAGAAGCCTACAAGAACAACGGCTATTTTAAATAAGAACTAAAGGACAAGTAAAAGTTAGTCAGATACATGTAGGTATCAGGGTGCTGCAAGGAACCTGTCCAGACAGAAGGAATCACACGTACAAAGGGTTGGGGAAGAAGGACATGCTGGAAGTGTGTACACAGCTGGAACAAGGCGCAAGGGGCACACGGCAGAAGCCACATGAAGTTGTCAAGGTAGAAATCAGACTGAGATGGCCTCATGGGCCATTTCAAGGAAGTAAAAAGGGGAGAATTACTGAAATAGACGCTGCTTAGAGAATTTGAATTAATAATAAATTTGGATACTTCTTCACAGCATACCCCAAAATAACCTCTAGAGGTTTCTCTCAGCACACAAAGATACCAGAAGAAGAAATGCAGATTTAACTACAGAAGAAATACAACTTTTATATATCTAAAAAATACTTTTTAGCAAAAAAAAAAGAGGTAGAAAACAATAAAAAAAATACTTAGAACATAAACAGCAGTCTCTCACAAATCAATAAAAGCCAAATGAAACTGAAAAAAGTGACTATGAACAGACGCTTTTAAAAAGAAATTAAAATAGCCTTTAGATATAGAGAAAAAATGCTTAGGCCGGGCATGGTGGCTCACATCTGTAATCTCAGCACTTTGGGAGGTCGAGGCAGGTGAAACACCTGAGGTCAGGAGTTTGAGACAAGCCTCGCCAATCTGGTGCAACCCTGTCTCTACTAAAAATAAAAAAATTAGCCGGGCGTGGTGGCGGGCACCTGTAATCCAAGGTACTCGGGAGGCTGAGGCAGGAGAAATGCTTGAACCCTGGAGGTGGAGGTTGCAGTGAGCTGAGATCGCACCATTGCACTCCAGCCTGGGTGACAGAGCGAGACTCCGTCTCAAAAAAAGAAAAGAAAAAAAAAATGCTTAACAACTTTATCAGTAAAGCAACATCAATGTGAGGCCAGGCACAGTGGTTCACACATGTAATCCCAGCACTTTGGGAGGCCAAATTGGGCGTATTGCTCGAGCTCAGGAGTTTGAGACCAGCCTGGCCAACATGGTGTAACCTCGTATCTACTAAAAATACAAAAATTAGTAGGGCAAGGTGGTGGGCACCTGTAGTCCCAGGTACTCGGGGGGCTGAGGTGGGAGGATGGCTTGAGTACCGGAGGCCAAGGTTACAATGAGCTAAGATTGTGCCACTACCCTCCAGCCTCGGTGATAGAGTGAGCCACTATCTCAAAAATAAATAAATGCATAAACATGAGACAAAATACTTCTTTCTCAAATTGGCAAAACTTATAAAAATGCAACTCAGCTGGCACCTAACAAATAGTCAAATGTTACCTATTCATCACAGCATTCTCATGACATGGGGTGTATAAATAGTGACTTTTGGAATGCAAGGACAAAAGGAAGGTGGGTTCGGGCTTTTTAAAGGTGTGGACTGCAGGGCGAAAACCAGTACAGAAAGGAATGCAACAGAGCATTTCTAAAACAGAATGTACAACTGAAAACGGCTTCCCAATGAGGCTTCCTTCTCTGTGTGGTTTTTTCTTATCTGCTTCGCAGAAGAAAGGTGGAGAACACTTGAAAGATAATCACTGAGAAAAGCGGAACGCCACGATTAACACCTAAGAAAGGGATTCCATTTTTCCGCAATATGAGAAAGGAAGTGCTTTGCTCTCCTCTCCCTTACATTAACACTTCCTTTCCACAGTGACAATGAGATTCAAAGATTCCCCCCTAGAGCTGCTAACAAGCCACACTCTTGAACAAGAAGCTTCTAAATGACTGGCACATAGTGAACTTACAGTTAATTTCAGTCTGAGCCATATGACCAGACTAAAGGGAGAGAAACTCATCATCGATCACAAGTTCTACACCCCATGTGTGGATTTGTCAGGTCCAGTGATCCCAGGATAAAGGAGGTCAGAGCCTCTTATGTAGGCACACTTCGAGTTCAAATGTGATCCTCTATCCCTCTGTACTGGCAGTTTTGCAACATGTGCTACTCACTGGTTTCTTGAAGGTCTTGATTTTCTCCCCTGTGTGGAATGCCAGTGGGTCTACACCTAAGTTAGATCAATTTTGAATTACATTTTTTTCTTTTCTTTTTTTTTTTTTTTTTTTTGAGACGGAGTCTCGCTCTGCCGCCCAGGCTGGAGTGCAGTGGCCGGATCTCAGCTCACTGCAAGCTCCGCCTCCTAGGTTTAGGCCATTCTCCTGCCTCAGCCTCCCAAGTAGCTGGGACTACAGGCGCCCGCCAAATCGCCCGGCTAGTTTTTTGTATTTTTTAGTAGAGACGGGGTTTCACCGTGTTAGCCAGGATGGTCTCGATCTCCTGACCTCGTGATCCGCCCGTCTCGGCCTCCCAAAGTGCTGGGATTACAGGCTTGAGCCACCGCGCCCGGCCAGAATTACATTTTTTTCTTAGAGACAGGATCTCACTCTGTTACCCAGGCTGGAGTACAGTGGCACAATCTTGGCTCACTGCAGCCTCAACCTCCTGGGCCCAAGCTATCCTCCCACCTCAGCCTCCTGAGTAGCTGGGACGATAGGCACGCACCACCATGTCCAGCTTTTAAAAAACTTTTTTGTAGGCTGGGCACGGTGGCTCACACCTGTAATCCCAGCACTTTGGGAGGCCGAGGCAGGTGGAGCACCTCAGGTTGGGAGGTTGAAACCAGCCTGGCCAACATGGTGAAACCCTGTCTCTACTAAAAATATAAAAAAAGAATTAGGCGGGTATGGTGGCGGGCGCCTGTAATCCCAGCTACTCTAGAGGCTGAGAATTGACTGAACCTGGGAGGTGGAGGTTGCAGTGAGTCAAAATCGTGCCATTGCACTCCAGCCTGGGCAACAAGAGCGACACTCCGTCTCAAATAAATACATAAATAAATAAATAAATTTGTAGAGACAGGGTCTCACTACGTTACCCAAGCTGGTCTCGAATTCTTGGCCTCACTCCATCTCAAATTAATTAATTAATTAATCAATCAATCAATTAATTTGTAGAGACAGGGTCTCACTATGTTACCCAGGCTGGTCTCGAATTCTTGGCCTCAAGGGATCCTCCCACCTTGGCATCCCAACATGCTGGAATTACAGACATGAGCCACTGCACCTGGCCAATTTTTAATTAATTTTATCTTTAAAATAAAATATATGCATATGGTAGAACTTCAGATCATAGAACAGAACTAATAAAACTTTCCCCCAGCCCCTCTTTCCAAAGATAATCACTGGTAGGAGTTTTGGCGTATTCTTTCAGAGAAAATTCAAAACATCTATCAGCATAAACTGTTCTGTACCCTACTTTAAAGAAATGTATTTAATATACCTTAAAATCTTTCCACCTTAATCTCAGCACTTTGGGAGGCCGAGGTGGGTGGATCACGTGGTCAAAAGATCAAGACTACTAAAAATACAAAATTAGCTGGGCGTGGTAGGGCACGCCTGTAATCCCAGCTACTCGGGAGGCTGATGAAGGAGAACCGCTTGAACCTGGGAGGCGGAGGTTGCAGTGAGCCGAGATAGCACTACTGCACTCCAGCCTGGCAACAGAGCAAGACTCCGTCCCAAAAAAAAAAAAAAAGAAAAAGAAAAAAAATCTTTCCATAGCAGCACATACACATTGACCTATTTTTTTCTAACTTCATAGTATTCCATGGATGGCTATATCACAACGTACTTAACCAGTTCCCAGTTGATACTAAGATAGCCATTACAAACACAGAATGTCACCCCACAACACACACACACACCCCTCAACATCGGCTTGTAAGTAAATCTGTAGTCTCAACGTCTAGCAGAATTGTGGTAAATTTTTCATTTCAGTTGATAATGCCAAATTACCCTCTAAGAGGCAGCAGCAATTATCCATTCACAGGGAAGTGCCTGCTCCCCCATAACTGTCAGCAATGGGTATTGAACCTTTTCACTTTTTCAGCCAAACTGATAGGTGAAAGATGTACCTCATTGTTTTGATGTGCTTTTTTTTTTTTTTTTTGAGACAGAGTCTCACTCTGTCGCCCAGGCTGGAGTGCAGTGGTGCAACCTCTGCTCAAGGCAACCTCTGCCTCCTAAGCTCAAGCGATTCTCCTGCCTCAGTCTCCCTAATAGCTCAGACCACGGGTGCAAGCCATCACACCTGGCTAATTTTGGTATTTTTAGTAGAGACAAGGTTTCACCATGTTGGCCAGGCTGTTTTTGAACTCCTGACCTCAGGTGATCTACCCACCTCGGCCTCCCAAAGTGCTGAGATTACAGGCATGAGCCACTGTGCCCGGGTGCATTGGTTTAATTATAAATGAGGTTGATATCTTTTCTCATGTTTAATGGCAATTTGTCTAAGTTTGTCTTTGAACTGCCTACTCATATCCTTTGCCTTTATTTGCCTTTTTTATTGATTTGTCAGAGCTCTTCGCAAATTAAGGAAATTAGCCTTTTGTCATATGTGCTGCAAGTATTAGATTTAATTGCAATCACTAAACGGCACACTGACTGGGAATTTAAATTATTTTTCATACATTTATAGGAAATATTCACTCAATATCAATCTCTTACATACAGAAAACCAAAGGGAATTCAAAGATGAATAAAAGTCCCAGTCTTGCAGTTTGATAGAGGCTTAATGCAGATTCCTCCCCACTCAGAGAGAGATGGGAATGGAATTCATTTTTGATAATGCAGAGTAGTGATTTATATGTTTTTCATTTAGATTAAGTTTGCAGCTGCCTCAGAAAACAATAATGAATTTGATTATTCCACTCACTAAAACCATCAGAACCAGAATTCTTTAATTCAGGAGATTAATCATAGGTGTTTCTGTCACATTATTCTAGGCAAAAAACCCCACCCAAATCAGACATTTACATTGCTATTATTTTAATTTAAAAAACAAGCACATACAAGCTGAATTTACTTTCAGTACCATTAATATATATTTTAACAAAATTTTGTTTTTGTTTGTAAAAACTATACTCTGGGAAAAAAATGTGAAATACTTCTTTTAAAAAATACACATGGATAGGACTTTGTTGAAATGGTTTTTTGGGAAGTTCAAAATTGTCACCTCCTCAACTTCTTCACAGGTCTCTTCAGTTCACTCAATCAACGGAAAGACAATCTTTCTGCTCTTTCAATTTCTTTAATTTCTTACTTCCGAATTCTTTCTTACAAAGAAAGAGAATAATTTCACACCTGTGAAATAGCTTTCACCTCACACATAGCCTCTGCCGTGATCACATAAGGCCACCACTGGTCTCCCAGGTAGCTTCTGGGAAGGACCACCTCTGATGTGGGCAGGACCGACATTCTCCTACTTCCACGCACCCAGCTGCCCCCACACCAGCCTGGGCAACTATAAAAGGGGATGACTGCCCCTGCTGCCACACCCCTCAGCCTTCCCCCTTTACTTGGCAGAGTCACTCCACCACCATCATCATCCGTGACCAGCTTTTACTGAATGTGTGATACATGCCAGGCGTGTCGTAAAGGCTTAGGATGCGGTATGTCTCTGAATCCTCCCAACCTGTCCCGTAAGGCAGGTACTACTGCCGTCATTTTAAAGATGAGGAAACCAAGCAGCTGACTTTCCCAGGATCCTTCGGAAGTATGTGCATCCAGGCCCCCACACAACAACCCTTTATCCCTAGCAAGCTTGCCCCATGTTACATTCCTGCCCTAGGATGGTGTCAAGGAAGGGATGGAGATGGGGCGGGGGATGGAGATGGGACGGGGGGTGCAAGTGGGCACACATCCTCCCTATTGCTGCCCAGAATACAGAAGGGCAAATGAGGGTATTTTAGTAATATACATCAAGATTATATCTGCATATTCACTGTGACCAAGCAATTTCAGCTGTAGGAATTTAGTGAAGCACCCTCTTTGTAGAGCAATATCTCCCTCTTTTCTAGACCAGAATCACTGGCAGAGGTAAGGATTATGAGGAGAAAAATGTTCCAGGCGGACCCCTGCAGCCACCGTGTATCATGCCCTCCACATTCACAGCTTTGATCCCCCTTTCCTCCTCAGAGCCCCGGACCCTGGCTCACTCTACTTGCTTTAAATAAAAAGCTATCTTTACATGCGAAAGCCTCAATTAATTAGAAACCACAGATCTAGGGCTCAAGTAAACTGGTCCTTTTGGTGTTTGAAGGTGAAAGTCACAGAGAGCAGATGCTGCCAAGAAGACACAGGGTTCAGCCCAAGTTCAACAGAATTCAAAGCAGCATTGAGACCGGCGCCCTGAAAGCAAGAGCAAACTGTGAGGGGCCCTCCAGGACTGACCAAGCAGTGACGAAGCCAAGTCTGAAAGCACCAGAGGACGGCAGACAGGGAAGCCAACTGCAAAGGGGAGCACAGCTGAAGGCGAGCAGCTTTGGGAGAAATGAACACACACTGAGGAGTGACAGCCGGCTGGGCAACCAGAGCAGGAGGCCACTCACACAGTGAGGCACTGTGGGTACAAGCCACAGAGAGAGCGGCACTGCTTGGAAATGACCGCACGAGCCATCCTGGGACACTCCTCCCACAGACCTGAAGTCCAAAGCCAAAGCGAGGGCTCTGGAAATAAGCACGCATGGCTGCGCTGAAAAGAAAATTAAGGTCTGATGCGAAACCATATGACGACAGGCTTGGTAAGTCATGCTGCTTGACATCTTCGCAAGATCCCACTCAAAAAAGCTACAGAATCCATCACTGCGCCCATGCATCAGGACAGCAAAAGGCTGCTCTGCAACAACACACAGGGGAGAGATAACCCCAATCCAGGTTAACGCATTTTACCTGAAGGGGCTTAAGAACAAAAAGCCACTTGACAAAGACAGGAAAAGCAAGTGACCATCATGTCACATTCATGGCTGATGCTGAGAAGGGTGAACAGAAACCAGTGACTCAAGCCCATGCTCTTCCATTCAGCTCCTCGCCCTCACTGAGTTAATAAAAGAGGCAAAAAGGCAATAACTGCCCTTATATGTAACATTAGAGGGCCACATAAAATACCATGGCCCACCAATGGCAAACACAGCTCCTCTGAACTTTCAAAGGTGTCACATGTTAACCAATTTCTTACGAAGCACCAAGGAATGCATGGAGGATCTTACTACTTTCCATTCAATGCCATTCTATTCCTATGCCAGTATTTTAAAAAGATTTATCACGAAAAAAAAAAAAATGAAAGAAAACACGGGTGAATTTATTTATAATACTGACATAAAGGCCTTTCCAAGCATGACATAAATCTCAGATGCCACAAAGGCAAAGACAAATACATTCGACAACATAAAAGTATATGACAAAAAAAAAGCCCTTCGCCCCAAAAGCCAAAAGATAAATGATATACTGAAGAAAAATAGATGCATATTTGACAAAGAACTACTTTCCAAATTCCTTAATTTATAAATCAAATTAGGTGACATACACAAAAAAACCCTATGGGAGAATGGGCAAAGGATACAAACAGTTCAAGAAAAAAAGAAAAATGACAAAAAAAGAAGCAAAGATGCTAAAATTTACTTCTGATTAAAGACGTTTGAAATACAAAAAGAAAAAATAATGAGATACCATTTTTAACCCATCAGCTTTGCACAGAGTTTAAAAGAGCTGGCAAGTGCAGTCCTGAGGAATGAATAATTTGGTAATATCTATCAAAATTTAAAAGGCATTTACCATTTGGTCCACAAATGATGGGGAGGAATTAAGCCTACTAATATATAGGACCTTCAAAAGTGTAGCAGGAGATATATAATGAAAATAACCACTAAGAATTTTTCTTTGCTACAGCAAAAAAAAAAAAAGAACCCCCCCACAAAGGAAACTGGTTTCAAAAAATATAATCGACAATGAAATACTATGCAACTATTAAGAGTGGGTAGATGTATATGCCTTGATATGGAAAGAGCGCTAAGATTTGGCCAAAAATAGCAAGATGTAGACTAATATGTATGCATATATGTCACTCCCTTCATGTACATTTTGTAAAGGAATTATATTATGTTGCTTGCTGTATCCATTCTGGAAGGAACGATGTGGTACTATTAATGGTGGTCACGGTGGGGAAGGACTAAGGACTAAGGAGAGGGAAGGGAAACAGACTTTATACATTTGCATTTAAAAAATCAAATAACTGTATTATTCTCACTAAAAGTTTTTTTTAAGACATGTAGGTTAGTAGCTACAAATATATAATTTTTTAAACCAAAGAATCTAGAGGAGAAAGATGGGCTGCAAATGGATAATTATTATATCAAGCAGACAGTTATAGAGGCAGAAATAAAGAACTACAAGGAACAATACAAGGCTGATTACTTTTGACCAAAAAGATTTTTAAAAAATCAAAATAGAACAAAGGAAAACTTCATGGAGGAAGATATTTTTGAACAGGGCCTTGCATTTCAAAGGGAAAAGAAAGAACACTCCAGACAGAAGGAAAAGCAGGAACAGGGCACAGGGGAATGCAGACAGACGGCGTCTGGGGTAGAGCAGGCAGCATGCAGTGGCCCTGGCACAGGGACAAGGAAGGCCACGGAAGGAGAAGGCCACAGTCGGAAGGTGGAGGGTCTTGAATACTCAGAGAACTCAAACAGAATTCTGGCGGCAGAACCTGGAGACTGAGGCATGATGTCTACTTGGAGGCCACGTAGCTCAGCCAGGACAAGCTGGGCTCAGGTTTTCCACAGGGTCGTGGGAAATATGGGGCTGGAGCTAGAGAGAAACATTAGACCCGAAGATACTGACTTGGGAGTGACCATGTACTGACTGAGGATTGTTGTGGTAAGATGAGGTTACTCAGGGAGAAAAAAAAAAAGAGAGAAGGCTGAGAATAGAAAGGGTGTTTGCTCCTAGAAAAGAGGAATGGAAACAGCACCTGATGAAAGGGGTAACATCCTCACCTAGCCCTCTCCTCAAGCCTTTCCATTGACTAGTTTTGTTTTGGTTTTGGTTTTGTTTTGAGACAGAGTCTTGCTCTGTGCCCAGGCTGGAGCGCAGTAGTGCAATCTTGGCTCACTGCAGGTTCAGGTGATTCTCATGCCTCAGTCTCCCAAGTAGCTGGGATTACAGGCGTGTGCCACCACGTTCAGCTAATTTTTGTGTCTTTAGTAGAGATAGGGTTTCACCATGTTGACCAGTCTGGTCTCTAACTCCTGGCCTGAAGGGATCCGCCTGCCTCAGCCTCCCAAAGTGCTGGGATTACAGGCACGAGCTACTGCGCCCAGCCTCATTGACTAGTATCTTTAAGTGAAATTCGGCACCACATATTCTGTTAAGCTGTGAGGAAACTAAACAATGGAAAACTAATGACATCCTCTCACACTGCTGACCCATTCTGCAGAGAACCTAAAAATAAGAAGGGACTCTCAGATGCCATCTAGGCGAAACACCCACCTGGGCCTTAAAATCTCTACAACTTCCTTGGATAAAGCCTTGCAACTGTCTCCATATATCAACAACCAGAACAAAAGTAAAAATGTAAAAGCTGAACAATTAGAAATATGCTGATTCTGTGAGACTCCTGGCTTCTGAGCTTCCACTCCTGGCGGTGAGCTCTCTGAGGGCAGCGACTGCGTGCCCAAAGCCCAGCAGTGTGTCTGGGGCAGAGAGGCTCTCAGTACACGTCAGCTAAAACAAGCTAGTAGCTCAAGATCCATGGACTGCCACTACAGCCGCACCCTCAGCTCTGAACTTTTCCTTCTGGAGACCCCAGAGATGCAGGATAGTCTCTGCCAACGGCAAAATCTAGCAAGGTGGCTTATTTCAACCTAACCCATAAACACTCTAATTTGCTCCACAAGATGCTATACTTTGTTTAAAAATACCCAGTTACACTTCCAAGAAAAGAAAGGAAAGTTACAAATTTGGAAGTTGTTTAAGGCACCAGGAGGTACCCATTATTCTCAATCAAGATGCTCATGATTCCAAACCCAGATTTGCACCTGCTGGCTTCAGTCACTTGCTGATACCTGAGACACAGCTCAAACTAGGCTTTCTCTGGCAGGCACTGGAAACCTGAAGATCCCTAATTTTCATTTTCATACGAAGTCATTAAAAAGACCACAGATTGAAGCACCGCAGACAAAAGTCATGGTAACAGAAGTAACAATTATTAAAAATAACTTTTCTAGGTATTGCTGCCTGGGTCTAGATTAAAACCAAAATTGAGCTGTCATGAGCTACAATCGAATCTTTTAGAAAGCAGTAGTCAAATAACACCAGGGCTGCGTGAAACATTCTGGTGCTACTGAAACCCAATGCAAGAAAAAAAAATAAATAAAATGGCATTCTGTGATGGATATTCATGAAGCACTCATCCTAATTTAAAAGAAAACAAGTTTAGAGTTCTTACTGCATTAATTCATGTGAGCTTGAAAGAACATTTTTATCCAAACTGTTACATTTCCTACCAAGGCGTTAACATTCTCCAGGTCTGCTCAGATACACTAATTCCAAGAGGGTGCGATTTGTCTTTTAGTCAACGCAAAACATCATCAGAAGCTTCTTCTGAGCTTTCCAAGCAGGAGAGGAATGGCCTCTTTAATTTTACTAACAATGACAAGGACTAACCGTCAATAGGCTCCTACTGTGTACAGTATGGTAAGTAAGCTCTTAAGATGACACTAAGAGGCTGCAGTTATCCCCATTCTACAGATGAGGAAGCAAACTCAGAGAAGCTGAGAAACTTACCCAAGGTCACTCAGCTAATGACTGGCTGAGCCAGGATGTGGACCAAGATTTGCCAGTCTCAGACTCAGAACTGTTATCTCTTACAAGATTTTAATCCAGGCATACTGGTGAGATGCAGGATTTTTATTGGTGCTGGATTCTTACTGATCGACTCCAAGTAGAAAGAGAACTCTCATTGAAGGATGTTCCGCCACACAGACAAAGTCAGGCTGGGTCTGACACTGTGATGATTAAGGGGTCACAATATGTTGTACCTCAAGTGGTCTGCAGCCATTTCTTTGCAAAATGTCCATGATTTTTACTTCTGTCAGTGAAGTAGGCAAAAAGATGTTTCATATTTTAATCATTAATTGAGAGGATTTGTTTCAGATAAAAGAATACGCTTTCTTAAGGCAAAGAATTCAAAAATATTAAGGCACAGCATCTTATCTGCTTACTGCTGGCTAGCATTTCAGGGGCACTGGGCCTGGAAAATACATTATGTCCTGCCTCTTACGACAAAAGGATTAGAAAAGCTCACCTTGACTTGCATCCTTCCATGAGGTTTTCCTTGCCATCAACATCAACCAGAAAATAAACATTAGAAATTTAACTGCGTTCAGTTGATGACCTTCACTAAGCTAAATTCAGCAGTTTGTCAGCTACAAAACATTAAATAGACACAATTAAGAAGCTTGAAAAACATTAAGCAGAATTTAAACTACAGTAACATGAACATTAATGGGAATAAAACATAAAGATGGCATTCTAGATTCATGATACTGACATTTTAGACAAGTGCTTCCAAAGGAAGGCAAAAGTGGGGGGACACAGAGACGCAGAAATCCAAAACTCGGTGGATACACAGTTCAGCGGCTTATCACTTCTCCACCTTGATAAATGTACACCCAATAATGACAATAACAATAATGAAAATGTACTAAGCAGTTACTAAGTGCTGCACATTTTTCTACTTCATATAGAAGTTCATATACCATTTTCGTTTCCAGTTCACAGTCACCCTATGAAATGGATTTCATTATCCTCCACACTGCAAATAAGAAACGGAGGCTCAGAGGCATTAAATTGCTCATCTTCACAGAGCTGGTAAGTAGACTTGCTAGGATTCAAACCCATGATTCCAAAGCTGCTGTTCTTTCCCCACAGTCTCCGAATGAAGAATCACATGACTCTTCTCTTTTCCCATGATCAGAGGGGAACGTTTTAAAGTTTCAAAGATTCGTTTTGTGCTTTCTACACCTTAAGAGAGCAAGCTGAAAACATCCACCTTGAATAGTAGCATTACATATCACAGAAAGTTGATAAAAACAGATTCTCCTTAAAAAAAAAAAAAGGTAAATTACAAAACAAAACAAGTTGTTTACCAACAAAAATCAGGAAGTATTTGAGTACCTATAAGTCCAGCCCCAGTATTAGACACTATAAGGGCTCCAAAAGGAGTATTAAGACACAATGCCCTTAAAAAATCTCCCACTCCAGCTGGGACAAGAACAAGTTCAACAGCCAAGGAACAAGTGCTGAATCCGAGTGCCACAAAGCCATGGGGGCAGGGAAGTCAGGGAACACCCTCTGGAGGAAGTGTATCTTCAGCAGGGGCTTGAAGGAAGTGAAATGGAGAATTTGCACAGAGAAAAAGGAGGTCAGAGTTTCAGAAGGGGGAACAACAGAAGCAAAGCCCAAGAAACCGTAACTCAGTTCTGCAGGGGAGAGACTTGGAGAAGCAGAGAACAATGTTCAGGTAGGTGGGGTGGGGCCAAACCACGAAGAGTCTTGAAAAGACAGGGTGGGCGGTGGCTGGACACACCGTGACAGGCAAGAGGCCACTACTCAGCTTTGAACAGTGGTATAACTGCCATGGCCTCTTAACTGATCTCCTGGCCTCTAGCTTCTTCACCAATGCCTTCAGTAGTTTCAACTTTGACCTAGTGTTCGAGTTCTTTGAGGAACTAGCCGCGGCCCACCTCTCCTCCTACTTCCCTCCTATATGAACCCTTCTCTGCCAGAAGACTGGTCTATTCATGAACTCCATAGGATCACTGGGCCTGATTCCTCTTTTCCTATCTGAATGCTACTCATCCGTTAACACCCGGCTCAAATCCCGCCTCCTCACTAAGCCCTCCCTAACCACTCGGCCTACAGTGACCTCCACCTCTCCTTCTTAATTCTACAGTACATAGCCTTGTCTCATCAAAATTACCTTCTCATAGGTAATGTCTCAGCACCCTGTGTAAAGCTGCTTGGAGACTGTAAGTGTGCCTTCTACTACTTTGCCACCACATGGAACAGCATCTTGACATTTAATAAGCAAGCAAGCACTCAACTATTTTTTGACTTCCTATAGTAAGTTTGGCTTTACCATAAAGGAAGGATGGGGGAGGGGGGAACCTCTGGAGTCAGAGACCAGCTAAGAAGCTGTTGCAATAATCCAGATGTGAAGCAAAGAAGGCCTGGACTAGGGAACAAAGAGAAAATGGGCAAATATAAACAACAAAAAATTCTGCATGCAAAAACTCGGCGGAACGTGATTAACTCCTACTAGGGACAAAAGCAAGGGATGAATGAGGATTAAGGTGAGGTTTAGAAAACGCTTCTTGAAATCATTTTAAAGCCTGTCTGAAACGAAATGCCGTAAGTGGCTTAAAAAGTCCACACTGACAAAGTCTTCAGCGAAACTGCCCAGTATCTTGAACCAGGGACAGCCCTTCCAATTTGAGACATACACGGAATGGCAGAGCTAGAAGGGTTCTTAGAGAGTTAAATGAAACCCTCAATGATCACATGGGGAAACTGAGTCCCAGCATGGAAAGGACTTGCGGAACGCCTCCAGAGAGAGACTCCCAGACGAGTGCCGCCCTGAAAGCACAGCCACTTGGCCTAGAAGGGCACTGTTTACACCCCCGGTCAGCCCCAGCCCAGCCCTCCGCAATGGCAGGACCAACTGAGCGCGAGTGACCATGGAGACGTCTGGGGCCAAGCGCAACCCGTCGCCGCCGCCTGTTCACCTGGAGAAAGGCTGTGGCGTGAGGCAGTGGCTCCGTGGCAGCCACCCGAAGGGCCGACCCCCGGCCCCGCCGGCCCTCCAGGGAACTCAACCATCTGACCTCCCTCCCCGTACAAAAGGGAGCGCCCCCAAGGCTAGGGGCCCGGAAGCTGGGGATCCCAAGACGCCCCGGGTGGAGGCTGGGGAGCCCAGGGCAGCTGCCCGAGCGCGACCCTCGGCCGGGCCAGTGGCGCCCGGACTAAAGACCGAGCACAGTTGGCCCCTCGGGGA
>NW_012122931.1:8427495-8437848 GCF_000951035.1 Colobus angolensis palliatus
GGTGGCGGCGCTGCGAGTGGACCTCTCGCCAGGGGCCGGGATCCTGAGTCCCGCCCGATTGTCGTCCCAGAGCCTCGCTGTGGGCGAGCGGCAGCCTTGGTCTGGACCCCGGAGTTCCGACTCCCGGGAGCGGCGTCGGCTCTGCCTTCCGCCCGCGCTCTCCTCGGCGCCCCCTGCTGGCGGGAGGAGGGCGGCGCAGTGGGGCGCGTTTCAGGGGCTCCCGGAATCGAAGGGGTGGGAGAGAGCCCAGGGCCCTCAGCCCCCCAGCACTGGGGGCCTGCCCCCAGCCCAGCCCTCTCTTCCAAGACCCTCGCTCCTGCAGCTCTTCAGGCTCTTGCCACGCACCCGAGCTGCACCTGGCAGGGCAGCTGAAGGCAGCAAGGTGCAGTGGTGTGCAGCAGGGCTCTGGGAGCTGCCATAGTGGGTCTCTCGACTTACGACCGTGGGCCGATTTTCTCTCTCTCAAAACGGAGGTGGCTCCCGCCTGTAATCCCAGCACTTTGGGAGGGCGAGGCGGGATTATCACTTGATCCTAGGAGTTTGAGACCAGCCTGGGCAACATGGGGAGGCCCCATCTAAATTTTTAAAACTTAGCCAGGCATGGTGGGACATGCCTGTAGTTCCAGCTGCTGGGGAGGCTGAGGTGGGAGGGTCGCTTGAGTCCAGGAGGTCGAGGCTGCGGTGAGCCATGATCGTGTCACTGTACTTCAGCAGTGGTGAAAGCTCAAGAGCCTGTCTCAAAAACAAAACAAAACGGAGGTGAAAATTCCCAGCTCACTGTTATAAAACCCATTTCACAGAGCATGCCTCAAAAAATGTGCATTTCCAGACCCTTGGGGACACCCCAGTCTTCAAACCGTTGGGTGGGAGTGGGAACCTCACCCAGCATTTTCCTCTCAGCTTTAGATCAATGTAACAGCCTTTGAAGAGCTTCCCTTTGCATTTTGGTGCACTCAGTAGTTGTGGCAGAGGTTTATTTTCCTTTTTCTGGCTTTGTAATAAAAATAAACTAGGAGGCAAAGATACCAGCTCCTATTCAAGATAGAAAGCTGCTGAGACTTCCTGATGTTACTTCACCCTTTGCAAGCAGGAACTGTCTCTCCAGGATCCATCCAGTGGTCATCCTCCAATAACAACAGCTACCCCTTGTCAAACACTCCATGCAGGGCACTGTGTAGACACTTGACAGCCATGACCTTATTTAACACAACCTAAGGAGGTGGCGATCTATTCCCGTTTTAATCCAAGAGGGAACTGAGGCTCAGAGAGGTTGAGTGACTTATCCAAAGTCACACAGCTAGTAAATGGCAGACTTGGGATGAACTCCCTTGTCACTCTGCCTTCTTATAGCAACAGAACATACAAGCATAGGATTTTAGGCAACCCGCCTACAACTGCAGGCACCTGGGCAGACAGGTAGTCTCTCTCTTGAATTGCTATTGCACTTAAGTTGTTTTCTTGAGATCTGTCCCCAGGGGTGAAATATGTGTGCACCCAGGGCACAGGAATACATCATCTTGTCAGGTCTGGTTTACTCTGGACTACTGAGCTGAATCTTTTTTTTTTTTTTTTTTTTTTTTTTTTGAGACAGAGTCTTGCTCTGTCGCCCAGGCCGGAGTGCAGTGGCTCGAACTCGGCTCACTGCAAGCTCCGCCCCCCCGGGTTCACGCCATTCTCCTGTCTCAGGCTCCAGAGTAGCTGGGACTGTGGGCGCCCGCCACCACCCCCGGCTGATTTTTTGTATTTTTAGTAGAGACGGAGTTTCACCGTGTTAGCCAGGATGGTCTTGATCTCCTGACCTCGTGATCCGCCCGCCTGGGTCTCCCAAAGTGCTGGGATTACAGGCGTGAGCCACCGCGCCGGGCGAGCTGATTCTATGCCCAGAGTTCTTCCTACAAATCAGCCTTGGGCCTCATCATTTTAACTGATGTTTGCTAAATTTGTTGGTAAGAGTTAGGGTCTTCTTGACTGTGATACAGTATTTGCATGTCATTAAGGACTATAAAGACTAAAATAGAGGCCAGGCACGGTGGCTCACGCCTGTAATCCCAGTATTTTGGGAGACCCAGGAGGGCGGATCACGAATTTAGGAGTTCGAGACCAGCTGGCCAACACGGTGAAGCCCCGTCTCTACTAAAAATAAAAAAAAATTAGCCGGGCGTGGCGGCACGTGCCTGTAATTCCAGCTACTTGGGAGGCTGAGGCAGGAGAATCGCTTGAACCCGGGAGGTGGAGGTTGCAATGAGCCAAGATCTCACTATTGCAATCTAGCCGGGGTGGCTGTGGGAGACTGACTCAAAAAAAAAAAAAAAAAAAGACTAAAATAGTTCCTGAGTTTTTGACCCTCCACTGCCAAGTGTCTCAAAGTTGTTGGCCATCCGTCTGTCCTTTGGGTGCTGGATATTTCCCCCTCATAGTTTATATTTACTCTCCCACCTAACTGGGTTACCAAACTCATCATTTATATATTTTTCTAGCCCCTTGCTTTTTTTGTTCTTGTTGTTTAGCTGATTGTCATGGTCTCTACTAATTTTAGTTAAAAAACTGTCACTCCTCCACAGTTGAGGTGCGTATGTGTTTCTGTTTTCCCATAATCTTTGTGGCAGTTTTAAATGATTTAACCCGTTAGCTCCCTTGAAATCAAGAAGCCTACGGAGTGATGTACAAGTCTTATTTTAATTTACTCCATGGTTATCCATTTTCCCCAGCAGCATTTATGAAATGTTCAAATTCACATTTTGTTGAAGTTTGGGGTTACCCTTCAATCCACAGTTAAGAAGGGGTTTTCTGGCCAGGCGAAGTGATTCATGCCTGTAATCCCAAGCACTCTGGGAGGTTGAGGCAGGAGGATCACTTGAGCCCAGGAATTTGAGACCAGCCTGGGCAATATAGTGAAACCTCATCTCTACAAAAAAAGAAAAAAAAAAAGCTGAGTGTGGTGCCATGTGCCTGTGGTCTCAGCTACTTGGGAGGCTGAGGTGGAGGATCTCGTGAGCCCTGGAGGTCAAGGCTGCAGTGAGCCGTGATCACCAGTCTGCACTCCAATCTGAGCATCAGTGTAAGACCCTGTCTCTTAAAAAAAAAAAAAAAAAAAAAAAGGTGTGGGGCTTCCCATCGTGGAGGGGGTCAGCCTATGTGGGGGTGATGGCTGATAGCTTACCAATACTTGTGTTCTGCCTTCTCTTCTTCCACAGCACATGGTAAAAACACATCTCCAGCCTCCTCACCGTTGTCAAGTGTTAATTGAGGTAGCCTGTGAGGTGCTTGGCATGGGTGAGTCTGCCGTAAAAGTGAATTCCCTTCCCATTCTTTCCTCTTCTCCCCCTCCTTGGACAGATGCGGCCTGAATCTCCGCTTCTCATTTATTCCAGATTCCTGAGCACTTGGAGAGCCAAGAGAGCCAGGTTACAACTGGTCCCAGCTTCTCCTTCTGGCCTCCACCAGGGACTCTTTCTGCCAGAAGTCCAGCTGCAGGACTTGGCTCTGGTCCACCTGGCAATCCTCAGAGTTTGGCAAAACCTGTTGACTGTTGGCACCTGTTAGTCTTTATACACACACGTAACTCGTGTCTCCCTTAAACAAAATATTATATGAATTGTTTGGGGTTTCCTCATTCTTCCTCCTCTCACCAGGACCCACTAATGTGTCCCTTCCACCTACCTCACTACCTGAACAGTACCGTCGAAGGAGGAGCCCGTCTCTCCCAACAGTCCCAAGATGTCCACTGACTTCCAGATCATTCCAGTAGGTCAGGGTTCCTTCCACCTGGCCACCTCTGCAGAGGAGGGTGAACATTCCTCCTGGGTCAGGGAGAGCACTTCCTTGGAGAACCCTCTGACACTCACCGTCTTTGCAGTGCGGACCAGGTAGTTGGTTTACCCCTCAGAGCTTCTCTTCTTCACGTGTTAGATGATGGTGAGGCTGAGGGGTGTGATTTGAAGAGCTTCCTTTCCATGATCAAGACCGGGCAGTAGAGAATCCTGTGGCTAAGCAATGAGGCAGATCTGGGTCTAAACCTCAGCTCAGCCGCACAAGACCTCTGCAACCTGAGATGGGGCAAGACATTTGACCCTACTGAGCCTTGGCCTCCTTGTCTATGTAGCAACGGGGATGGAACTTACCTCAGTGGGCAAATAAGATAATAATTTAATGTTTTCAGAATGGCATACTCAACAAATATTTTTGATCAGCAAGAAAGCAAGGGAAGGCCGGGTGCAGTGGCTCACGCTTGTAATTCCAGCACTTTGTGAGGCCGAGGTGGGAGGATTGCTTGAGCACAGGAGCTCAAGACTAGCCTGGGCAACATGGCAAGACCCCTTCTCTACAAAAATTAGCCAGGCATGGTGGTGAGCGCCTACGGTCTTAGCTACTCTGGGATGCTGAGGTGGGAGGTGGGAAGATCACTTGAGCTTGGGAGATTGAGGTTGCAGTAAGCTGTGATGGCACTGCTGCATTCCAGCTTGGGCAACAGGGTAAGACTCTGTCTCAAAAAAAAAGGAAAAGAAAAGAAAGGAAAAAGGAAAGGAGGAAGGGAAGGAAAGAAAGGGAGAAAGGATGGTCTCAAGAGCCGCCACCCATTTCCATGAGGCCACTCCTCACTTCCTGGAGATAGCTTGCTCTCTACTCTCTGCCTGTCTCCCCTGTTCAGCTTCCATGTGGGTCCTGCCTCTCTCTGATCTGAGTCCTGCTGACACCCACTGGGCCCAGGTGCTGCCTCTGGAGTTCCTCCCCTCTGTAATTTTCTTCCTGGTCTCCTCCCTCCTGGTTTCCTGCTGGTTCTCCAGCACTTTGCAAATGACTCTCCTGGCACTCTGCACATCTTTGTAGTAATCACAATGATAATTAATTACCTGTACAACTATGTGTTTAATAGCTGTGTCTCCTACCACTAGCCGGTAAACTCCATGAGGATGAGAACTTGTCTGACTTCTTTCCTGCCATTTCTTCAGTGCTTGATACTTAATAAATATTTGTTGGATTAACAGATAATGAGAGGCTACCTGTTTTTCTTCTAAGTCTATGTTCCCTGAGGGCAAGGACTGCTTTATCGTTCCATTTTCCCTGCACCTTACAGAGAACCTGGTACTGAGCGGGCAACACTATTTGCTGAATGAATGAATGAATGAAGTGAATGAATGAATGAATGAAGTGAATGAATGAATGAATGAGAGACTGAAGCCCCATTTCTCTTCCTCTTTTACCTGTATCACACCTTAAGACTGGTTCTCCCCTCACTGTAAATGCTTTCTTGGTCCTAACCAGCCCCTACCTGGAAGCTTCCCTTGACACATAACGATAATAGGTAAGAAGAGAGAGAAATGCCTTCCACATTTGTAGGGAATCCTCATTAGAAAAACAGGATTTTCAGGCTCGGTGCGGTGGCTCATGTCTGTAATTCCAGCACTTTGGGAGGCCAAGTGGGGCGGATCACGAGATCAGGAGATCGAGACTATCCGGGTAACACAGTGAAACCCCGTCTCTACTAAAAATACAAAAATTAGCCGGGCGTGGTGGCGGGCGCTTGTAGTCCCAGCTACTCAGAAGGCTGAGGCAGGAGAATCGTTTGAACCCGGGAGACGGAGGTATGCAGTGAGCCGAGATCGCGCCATTGCACTCCAGCCTGGGTGACAGAGCAAGACTCCATCTCAAAAAAAAAAAAAGAAAGAAAAAAAAGAAAAATAGGATTTTCAAGAAATCTACATGGACCTCTCCACCCCAGTTCCTGCAGAGGACGCACTTACCTGGTCAAAAAGGGTGCCTTCAACAGGACCCACTTTTTCAACACAGGGCAATTTCCTCTCAGTTTTCATCAGAGCCATTAATTGCAAAGTTTCACAACTACACTCACAGTATTGTGGTGGGCAGTGTTGTGTGCTGGTTAAGAGAGTGGAGGAGTCTTTAAAGTTGCCATGGGTGCATCACTTAATCTTTTTTACTTTTTCTTACTCATCTGAAAACGGGGACTAATGTCACTGAATTTCTGTTCTGGAATCAGAGGACAACTTACAAGCAATGCATATATTTAATATGGTTGTGTTTTTTGCCCCAAAGGCAGTCATTACTTCCAGAGTATAGCTCAGAATCAATGGCATTCTTGAAAGCTGTGTCTCAGGGTGGACTGATGTAACTTACATTGCGTTTTCTCACAGGCAGTCAGAAAAGTGACGACATCTTCAAAGATCTAGCCTGGTTTAAAGAGGTGACTTTGTGCTGTAAGTGTTAGAAACCAGGCAGAAACCTGCTGAGCACACCCTGGATTTCAGCGAAGGAAGCCAACCGCACGTGAACAGCATTCACGCCGCCACATGTGTTTAATCTAAAGCCAACATCCTGTCCATCAAACGTGAGACCAGAAACATGGCTCGCCTTCGCTCAGAAGTCAGAGGGCTTTGCAGGATGACTTTGATGACCAAGGCTTTTTAAATAAAGATACCTGGGAAGATGTAACCTTTTCCCTCTAAGTAAATTTCCCTAGAGCAAATAGTTCCACTGACCTTAGACATGACTTAAGGGCTCTCTTCAGAGTTGAGAGCTATTTAAAAATAAAAGTTACGGAATCTGATTGCTTGAAGACCTCACTAAAGATTTCAAATGTGAGGATCTGGAGAGTAGGAGGGGAGGGAGTCTCTCTTTAATCTCTTTCCTTTTTTTTTTTTCCTTCTGCTAGTCCTTTATTCCCTTCCTCCTTACAAGAGAATCAGAATGGAAAGGAACCCTTTGGGGATAAAAATCCCAGGGGGCTATGAGATCATTGTCCCAAGCACTGTGGAGGAGGGAGAGTCTGTCTTTGCTTCTTTTCTTTTAATAAACTTTAATGAGGTATGATGAGTCTTGACCAATGTGCACATTTGTTCACTGTCACCATGACCTTGCTTTTTTGACTTTTGCCTTTCTTCCTGGCTGAGTGTGAACAGAGTGCTCAGCATCTGTTTTAACTCTGCTTCCTAGAGTCCCCATGCATCCTTGCCTTGCTTGTTCAGGCTGTGAAATAGTCAACGAAGGAGTCCCAATAAGGTGAGATCACCATGCTGCACACAGACCCTGCTGCGCAAGGGAGGCCCACGGTGCCAGGGAGAGCCTGTCATGAAAACTACTGTTGCATGCTTATTCATTCAACAAATATTTATTGAACTCTTCCTAAGGGCCAAGCATTGCTCTAGAAGGAATGTGGATATAGAAGTAGACAGGGGAGGCTGGTGCAGTGGCTCATGCCTGTAAATCCTAGCACTTTGGGAGGCCAAGACAGGCGGATCACCTGAGGTCAAGAGTTCGAGACCAGCCTGGCCAACATGGTGAAACCCCATCCCTACTAAAAATGCAAAAATTAACTGGGCATGGTAGCGCATGCCTGTAATCTCAGCAACTTGGGAGGTTGAGGCAGGAGAATCGCTTGAACACGAGAGGCGGAGGTTGTAGTGAGCAGAGATCGCGCCATTGCACTCCAGGCTGGGCAACACAGCAAGACTCCGTCTCACCAAAAAAAAAAAAAAAGAACTAGACAGGGGAAAGAGTCCATGCTCTTAAGCTTACATTGCTATCTCATGCTTTCATGGGAAGGAAAGGCATAGAGTAACCGTGTGTGATATGCTAGATGGTGAGAAGGGGTGTGGGAAAAATGAACTGGGAAAGGGGAACACGGGAGAAGAAATACATTGCCAATGAGGGTGTTTTAATACTAGTTTGAATTCTTACTTTTCTTCTAGTCTTGCCCTACTCTATGAAACAAGAGGAGGCTCACGGATGTCAGGGGAGCAGGGACCCCTGGTGCCATTACCTGCCTTCCTGACCATCTTCCTCTCTGCTGATGTTGAGCTGGGGTTTACTTGAGCCCTGTTTACTTGCCCTGCTCTGATCAGTCCTCTTCTGCTGGCTCCTCTGGGATCCGCTCCTCATCAGCTCCTGGGTGCCCTTTGTCTCCTGGTCCCAGCTCTGCAGTCCTGCTCCCCATCCCTGGCCCAGAGTTTCACTGGCCTTGTTTTCACATTCAGTGCTTCCGCTGTTACTGGGCAGTTGATTTCTTTCACTGCATTTCCAAGATTGGGGACACATGGTAAAAACCATGGGCCTTTGGGCAAGTTAATCAGACTCTCTGAACCTCAGGTTTCTGCTCTGTAAAATGGGCATCATCACAGTACCTGTCCCAGGTGGTTGTTAGAAGAATCCCAGGAGATAGCAGAGGTAAAGTGTCTGCAGAACCTTGCCCTTAGTTGGTGGTGGGTCAATAGGAGCTGTTGGCATATGAGGGGCAGAGCAGATGGTAGCAATGCAGGGGGCAGTGAGGGAGCAGCACGGTGTGGAGGTGCATCCTGGCTTTGTTTCCCCCTGCCCTCCTTCAAGCCTCCCCTTCCCCCACTCCACCCCTGACTTGCTGTCACTCTGGGCTCCCCTTTCATCATGGAGCTTAGCTCTGTGGAATCTTTGCCTCTGGCCACTCAATGAGAAAACTCTTCAACTGATCTGCTCCCTCCCTCCCTCCCACCTCATAGCCTGAAGAGCTGTCGCTGTTCAAAGGGGAGGATGTCTTCCTTGTCAATCAAGACTCCAGAAGACTGGGGTATCTTGGCTCTTTCTTTATTTCTAATTCCCTGGCTTGCAAGATACCGTTTTTCTCCCTGAGAGTAAGTAGCTTTTAGAATTTCCAGAAACCTTGGTGCTCACTGCCAAACTAGTCAGTAGGTTAAATTCATCCAGAGGACTTTTTTGCAGAGAGAATCTCAGTATCTGTGCTTCAATCCCTCCTCCTGGCTGGAACCAAAGCAGGTTTTAATTTCCAAGCCCAGAGAAGCCTGGCTTAGCTGACAAAAATATACTAAAAGACTTTCCCTAATACCTGCCTCCAGTACTCACAGGACATTCAGATAAATGGGTAACCTGCACCCATTCTCTTCAACAGAACTTTCAGACCTGAAGTCTAGTTAGGGGTGGCTCAACTTCTGGTCAAGCAATAAATTAAGGACACAGTTTCCACTGCCAACTTCTGTTTCCTCATCTATAGAATGGAGATAATTGTTCGATCCCAAAGGGCTGTTGGGAGTAGCCCTAGGAGATGATTGTACAGTGCTTTACAAAGTGCCTAGTGTGTGATAAACATGCAATAGACAGTAGTTCTTACATCCAGGTTGGAGTTTATTGAGGTGAGGTCTTACTTTCCTGCAGCTTCTCTATCACGCCCAACTTACCTGGGAACTATCACACTGAGCCTGGACATCTGCTGTCAGGCATAAGCAGCTTAACAACAGGGACCTTGTCTTGCTCTCTCGTGGTTCTTAGGAGTTACCAGCATCTCCCATTGTCACGGACATCCTGCGATTTGAGGGCAGGGACTGTCTTATTTCCCACTGTGGTCCCTGAGCGTAGCACCAAGCTGGGCACAGGCAAGTGCTCAATAAATGTTTTAAAATAAGGAACAGAGGAAGGACAAAAAGAGGTCAGGCTCCCGCTAGGATGAGATGGCTTGGAACCAGGGAACACAGATTCGTGGCACCCTCCGGATTAGGCAGCATTCCAACCACCTTGCCTGTAGGCAGACCATCTCCCACCATGGCAGCCTTCCTGGGTCCTTATGCCAATATCATCTCAAAACTGCTGCTCACCCTGCGTTTCCATACAGTTGAAAAACAGGCAGAGTCCACTTGTAAGAGACAACCAACGGTGAAGCCCCAGAGGGGCTGGGTGTAACTGACCCTGTTCTCTCTCCCAGTGGGAGAGTCACCTGCAACAACCTCTCCTCCATCATCGCTCTTGTACCCACAGTATGTTCCAGAAACCCACTTGTGGGACAGTGATCCTTTTTATTTTTTATTTTTAATTTTTTTGAGATCGAGTCTCGCTCTGTCCCCCAGGCTGGAGTGCAGTGGCACGATCTTGGCTCACTGCAAGCTCTGCCTCCCGGGTTCATGCCATTCTCCTGCCTCAGCCTCCTGAGTAGCTGGGACTACAGGAGCCCGACACCACGCTGATTTTTTGTAGCTTTAGTAGAGACGGGGCTTCACCATGTTAGCCAGGATGGTCTTGAGACCAACATGGACAACAAAGGGAGACCCTGTCTCTACAAAATAACATAAAAAAAGTTTGCTAGATATAGTGGCATGTGTTGTGGTCCCAGCTACTCAGGAGGCTGAAGTGGGAGGATTGCTTGAGTTCAGGAGGTCAAGCCTTGGCCTCCCAAAGTGCTGGGATTACAGGAGTGAGCCACCGTGCCTGGCCTGGACAGCGATTCTTTTCAGTGAAATGGATGGAGCATTTCTTCATGTTTGCTGATATCTTAGCTTTAGATTCCTCTACCAGTTAACCTTCTTCAGCAGAGGCCGGGCACGGTGGCTCATGCCTGTAATCCCAGCACTTTGGGAAGCC
>NW_012122931.1:8438608-8441079 GCF_000951035.1 Colobus angolensis palliatus
CGATCTCCTGACCTCGTGATCCGCCCGTCTCGGCCTCCCAAAGTGCTGGGATTACAGGCTTGAGCCACCACGCCCGGCCGGTGTACAACTATCTTAATCATAGTTGGAACTGTCTGCTGTGGAGTATGACACTCTAATGGAACTTGAGCTGCAACTTGGGGGACCACCCCCTTTAAAGAACAAATGAATTCAGAACCAGTGTGGGGAATTCCAATCACAGGCAACACGGACAAAGTTCAGAAACATAACATTGAGAAAATGAAGCCAGATGCAACAGCATTTGCTGAATGATTTTTTTTGAGTTGAGGTCTCACTCTGTTGCTGGAGTGCAGTGGTGCAATCACTGCTCACTGGAGCCTTGACCTCCTGAGCTCGTGATCCTCCCACCTCAGCCTCCTGAGTAGCTGGGACTACAAACACACACCACTATATCTAGCAAACATTTTTTTTATGTTATTTTGTAGAGACAGGGTCTCCCTTTGTTGTCCAGGTTGGTCTCAAACTCTTGGGCTCAAGCAATCCTCCCACCTCAGCCTGCCCAAATGCTGGGATTATAGATGTGACCTACCGCACCTGGCCACTACAATCCCATTTATATTGAGTTCAAAGACAGGTGAAACTACTGTATAGTGCTACTAGTCAGGATAGGTTACCCTTGGAAAGAAGGAGGAGGGAAATTTTGAGCTCCATGTTTTTTGATCTAGATACTTGGTGATATGGGCACATTCATTTGGTGAAAATTCATTGAGTTGTACATTTATGATTTGTGCTTTTATGCTTGATCATACTTCAGTTACTAAAAAAAAAAAGTGAATGTGGCCAGCAGGAAATCCTGAGGTCCATAACTGAACCACACAATGATAATGCAAGCTTTTGTGTAAATTTCTTTAAGTTTAAACTAACAGCGTGATGGAAAGAATGGTGCATTCAGTCCAGTTCTCTTGTGTCCGTAGGGGTCATTAAACTCTACCAAGAGAAAACCTTCCTTTTCTAGTGAATAAGGGGTGGGGGGAAGGGGGAATGCTTATCCAGGGTCTCTTCCTTGGATCACTGTTTGTGCAAGTTCCATATCATTACCCCCGATGGAGGCCAGGGGTCAGTAGCTGCTGGAAAGTGCAGCTGTTACAGGAGAAAATCTGTAAGAGCATGTAACAATTTTGCCTGGAGCAGATAAGGGTCATATTTGGGGAGGGGCTGCCAACCACAAAGGAGGCTGCCCTTCCACCCGGCAGAATCCCCCCAACCCCCAACTCTGATCACAGGACAAGCTGCCTCCCAGGCATTTGGTAGAATAACAAGTTGACTTTCATCCTGCCCAAGGTAGAGGGAGGCAATCTGGGGTCCAGACTTCTGAAAGGGAGGTTTGTGACCCTGATAAGATGACTCAAAGAACAAGAGACTGTTTTTAAAGTCAGCCAAGCCAGTCATTTTTCTAAGTTCCAAAAGCAAATCCAGCCTGAATGACTATGGGCCTCCATTTGCACAGAGGGTGCAGAGACCAGGAGGCGCAGAAGCAGCTCGGCTAGGGGTGTAGTAGAGGGTGGCTGACGGACAGCCCGGTCAGACAACTTTAGCGTGTGAACAGTGATCAGTTCCTGATCCCAGGCACCGCACACCCCCTGTGACAGATGCTCATAGGCCAGGCTGGTGGAGGAGCTGCAGGAGCTTCTCTGTGGCTCAGCACATTTCAGTCCCCAAGAGGGGAGAAACTTGAATGTGACAAAGCTGACCTGCGACACCCAGTAATTTCTTTTTCTTTTCTTTTTTTTTTTTCTGAGACAGAGTCTCGCTCTGTTGTCCAGGCTGGAGTACAGTGGCGCGATCTCAGCTCACTGCACGCTCCGCCTTCCGGGTTCATGCCATTCTCCTCAGCTTCCCAAGTAGCTGGGACTACAGGCGCCCGCCACCGCACTCGGCTAATTTTTTAAAATATTTTTAGTAGAGACGGGGTTTCACCGTGTTAGCCAGGATGGTCTCGACCTCCTCACCTCATGATCCACCCACGTCAGCCTCCCAAAGTGCTGGGATTACAGGAGTGAGCCACCGCGCCTGGCCAACACCCAGTAATTTCTGAAGCGGGTCCTCCCTGGCTTGGGAGTGGCTGGTAATGAAACATCTGTATTTACTGAATGATTGAACTTACAAGAGGCAACACAACCAGTAAGGGTACAGTTTCGTACATTTGTAGCTCTCACCAGAAGACGAATTGGGTATCTCTGGATCTCAGGGAGTATTTTGGTCTCCCCATTCTCTCACCCTGCTAGTGCCACTCCCAAGCCTGCCTCAAGACCGTAGGAGCCTGCTGTGACCTCAAATGAACAAGCACCAGTTGGGGGCCAGGCGCTAGGCTGTAAGGAAACAGAAGTAAGCTGATCTCACAGCCCTGCGGTCCTCACAGAACTAGAAATGTGCTCTCAATGATGCCTGTGTGCAGGACACAACCTAAGCTTTTTTTTTTTTTTTTTTTTTTT
>NW_012122931.1:8441817-8477140 GCF_000951035.1 Colobus angolensis palliatus
CTGGGAGGCCAAGGCGGGTGGATCACCTGAGGTCAGGAGTTGAAGAACAGCCTGGCCACCATGGTGAAACCCTGTCTCTACTAAAAATATGAAAAATTAACCAGGTGTCGTGGCACATGCCTGTAGTCCCAGCTACTCAGGAAGCTGAGGCAGGAGAATCTTGTGAATCTGGATGGTGGAAGTTGCAGTGAGCCGAGATCATGCCACTGCACCCCAGCCTGGGCAACAGAGCGAGACTCCACCTCAAAAAAAAAAAAAAAAAAAAAAAAAAAAAAAAAAGCTTCGCCTCATTGGTAGGATTCTAGCAGGAGGAGAGAGGACAAAGGGGGCATCCCAAAGGGTACAGCATTAGCAATGCCTACATCCGGACACAGGGGAACGTTCACGGAATATGAGATTTGGCTGCAGAGTAGAGTAAGTAGGATGCAGAAGTGGGGAAGGAAACAAATCAGAAAGAAAGTCCAAGCCCATGGTCTGGACTAGGCATAGGTCTACAGTAGGTATGCTTTGGCAGGAACTGGGAAACCCGTGGAGGTTTCTGAGCAGCCTGGCGGCACGAGGTTTTTGAAAAGTGAGGCGGGCAGGAATGTGTAGGATGACGTGGAGCGGGGAGGCCAGGCTGCAGCAATCATCCAGGTGACAGACAATGAGGATAGGCGGGGACAGCCACCTTCCAGGTATGAAGGACTGGACCTCTGAAGTATGTGTGTGGGATGGGGTTCTTGACATTCCCTGCCAGCTGCCCTTCCCTGCGTGAGCCTCATGGAAAGGAGGACATGAGCATGGCTCATCCTGACGACGCTGGTGGAGCAATGCTTGGGTTATATGAAAGGAATGGCTCATTGGAGTTTGGCTGGCATACATGACTGGAAGGTTGTGTGACCACTGCCAGAGGCGAACGTCCCACGGAAGAAAACCAGATTTAGGAGCCTCTGCAGTCCTTGTTCTCAGATGGCCCTACTTAGGCTAACAACAGCCCCCCATTAGGCTACTAGGAGTTGGGTTTGTCTCATTTCATCACTGACTTTGAACTTGACCTACCTGGGCTCCTGGTGGCTCCTCCCTCCAGGCACCTGTTCCATACCCAGGAGACCATATTGGTAAGCCTATTATTAGCCACTCAGCCCACGTAGGGAATGCAGCGCACACACCACGTCCTAGATCCTATCATTCAGGCTAATCTTCCTGGCAGCTCTGATGAGCTCCTATGAAATCAAGTCCACTGCTCCTCAGCCTGGGATCTGCAGCCCTTTGTGACCTTGTGCAGCAATGTGGTGTCATCATCGTGAGCTGGGATGCTAGTGTCAGACGACTTAGTTCAGAATTCCAGCTCCATCACTTAACCTGTCTCAGCCTGTTTCCCCTCACCTGTCAAGCTGGGTTGTAGTATGACCTAATGAGATTACACATCTGGAAGGTAGCACAGAGCCTGGCATAAGTAAATGCTTGCAAGTTGATATCAATTACTATGGTAACAATCTGGCCCCCAACCTACCTTTCCTACTCTATTTCCACAGCTACCTCCACACTTTCCCACCTCCGTGCCTTTCTTCACACTTTGATGTTGGTGGTGGATGCTCTCTTCTTCACTCCAATCCACATTTCCCAAGGTCAGAATTCCACCCATTCTTCCTGCATCTTTCCTAGGTATTCCATTCCTACATGAGAGTCCGTGGTACTTCTCATTAGCATTGGAGAGGGACCACTCTTATCTGTCTTTAGAATGTGAACTCCAGGACAGCAGGGATTTAAAAAATCTATTTTATTTACTGCTGTATCTCCAGTGCTTAGAACCGCACATAGTATTAGGCTCTTATGGTTTTTTGAAAGCATGACTCTGCCTACTAGATGGATAGTGCTGTTTGAGTGTCTGATTTATTCTACAGCTTCCATGCTGCCCTTGTGAAGTCGACGTGCTGAAATGTGGCAGGTGAAACATAAGAAAAAGGTTCTGCTCAAAAAGGGGAATGGCAAAAGCCTAGGAGGCAGAAATAGAAATCTTTGATGGGGAAGTTTTGCCTCTTTTCAAAGTCAGGTGATAAGTTATGAGTTAACTGAAAGCGCCCAGCAAAGGAGATGTGATTGAAGGTAGCTACACAGCTATTACAAGAAGTGGCCTTAACTTTGGTCTTGTCCTACAGATCAATTAAGCTCAGTAGCTTGGACCACATTCACAGTTAAGAGTGTCCCAGTTAGGCCGGGAACAGTGGCTCATGCCTGTAATCCCAGCACTTTGGGAGGCTGAGGTAGGCAGATCACGAGGTCAGGGGTTCGAGACCGGCCTGGCCAACATGGTGAAACCCCATCTCTACTAAAAATACAAAAATTAGCCAGGCATGGTGGCACATGCCTGTCATCCCAGCTACTCGGGAGGCTGAGGCAGAAGAATCACTTGAACCCGGGAGGCGGAGGTTGCACTGAGCTGATATCACATCACTGAACTCTAGTCTGGGCAACAGAACAAGACTCTATCTAAAAAAAAAAAAAAAAAGAAAGAAAGAAAGAAAAAAGAGTGTCCTAGTTACCAAGCACAGTTAGCTTTGTTTGAGAATTGTTCTCTTTAAGTTGATGGTTAAATGTTTTTTACAGGTCTGGATTCTTAAGGTTTAGCCAATTATGAGACACAGACAGCAAAGGACCTATCTACTTTGTGTACTGGAGTGATTTTCACAACCCCTGAAGACAGGGAATCGCCACTGTAGACCCAGCCCAGAGTCAAAGCTGACGGTCAATGAATATTTGGTAAATAAAGGAGTGAATGATTAAGCCAAAGAACAGACTCTGGAAGGATGTAAAGCTACTTTTGAGGTCTCCCATATACTTGCACTACTACTGATCAATTGTATATTTTTTTGAAGAACAAATATAAATGCATTAAGCATTACTGAATTCATAATAGTTTTGTGATTTTGAATTTTTCCTGACCAACTATTATGTGGTGGAGGGGACGCTCTGCAAAATTTTCTAATGTCCAAAACAGGCTGGGCGCGGTGGCTCAAGCCTGTAATCCTAGCACTTTGGGAGGCTGAGGTAGGTGGATTGTCTGAGCTCAGGAGTTTGAGACCAGCCTGGGCAACATGGCGAAACCCGTCTCTACTAAAAACACAAGGAAAACAAAAAAAAAAAGCCAGGCATGGTTGTGTGCACCTGTAATCCCAGCTACTTGGGAGGCTGAGGCATGAGAATTGCTTCAACCTGGGAGGCAGAGGTTGCAGTGAGCCGAGATCATGCCACTGCACTCCAGCCTGGGCAACAGAGTGAGACTCCATCTCATTAATAAATAAATAGATAGATAGATAAATAAAAATCCATCATTCTACAGTACTTGAAAAGATTGGAAACAGTTGTCCTAAGATGCTTCTGAAGCCCCTGCCAGCAGAACTGCATGGCACCTTCTTGGCAGAGCTCCTTGTGTGAGTCACAGACTTCACTCC
Source organism: Colobus angolensis palliatus (assembly GCF_000951035.1). Taxonomy (NCBI): domain Eukaryota; kingdom Metazoa; phylum Chordata; class Mammalia; order Primates; family Cercopithecidae; genus Colobus; species Colobus angolensis. The sequence goes on from NW_012122931.1 coordinate 8,445,252, forward strand.
TGCCCTTTCTAACTTTGGGTGGTCTGAACAGGCTCACACCATACTCTTCAGAGCTGATTCACACGAAACAGTTTTTTATTACGTATAACCTCCTAAGTTATCTAGCCCACATTCTGTGTTTCCTGACTACAACGTGCTACTGTTACTTGAAGCTCAGATTGGTGAAATCACAATCTGAAAGTTGTCCAAAAGCAACTTTCGGTCCTTAATCGATTGCCACAAATTTCAGTATTAGATGAAGCACCAAATAACATGTAACCATCTGCTTTAGATTGTGCCAAAACCTCACTGAAAATATGCCCTTCTAGAACAAGCTTCCCAGCAGAAATTAACAAAATTAGTCACTTTTTTTTTTTTTTTGAGACGGAGTTTCGCTCTTGTTGCCCAGGCTGGAGTGCAATGGCACAATCTTGGCTCACTGCAACCTCCACCTCCCAGGTTCAAGCGATTCTCCCGCCTCAGCCTCCCAAGTAGCTGGGATTACAGGCGCACGCCACTACGCCCGGCTAATTTTGTATTTTTAGTAGAGACGGGGGTTTCACCCTGTTGGTCAGGCTGGTCTTGAACTCCTGACCTCAGGTGATCCACCCGCCTCGGCCTCCCAAAGTGCTGGGATTACAGGCGTGGGCCACCGCACCCAGCCATTAGTCACTTTTTATAACTATAGGTCTGGTATATTTAATCGAGAATGTGTCAATTCCATTTGTTCTACCTCCAAAGCTAGTTGCCAACTGTCATTCTCTCGACACACACTGACTCTACCAGAAACCCTTTTCTGATCAATCCCACTGCCTTCTTCTGCCTTACATAAACCAGTGTCCAGTATTTCAGCTAAGTGTCTCCTGAGATATAAAATCTTTCATTTGGGTTAGAAAAGAAGACCCATACTTATCTCAGAATTCTCAGCTAACAGGCAATTTTGGCAACACTTAGGTGACATTCAGTTGGAAGAGGGCACTTCGTAAGATTGTCGTGTGCCTGTACTTCCTAAGATCTTGGAAGCAAAAAGTCCATGGCTGTAACTGGTAGATAAAGACTCAACAGTGAATCTGCATCCATAAAAAAAAAAAAAAAAAATTCAGCAGTATTGATTGAGTGTGGATCAGGACTGTGCCAGGAACGGGCAGACAATGAAGTCATAGTTCCTGTTTCGGAGGAGCCCGCTGTCTAGCAGGGGACATGTGGGTGTGTGTGGCAGGGAGGGGAGTGAAGAACGGATGGTATATACAAAATTACAAAGTGACAAGTGCCACAGCAGAGCTAAGTTCAAAATGAAATGGGGCCAGGCATGCTGGTTCACCCCTGTAATCCCAGCACTTTGGGAGGCCAAGGCAGGTGGATCACTTGAGGTCAGGAGTTCTAAGACCAGCCTGGCCAACATAGTGAGACGCTGTCTCCACTAAAAATACAAAAATTAGCCAGGCGTGGTGGGAGGCGTCTGTAGTCCCAGCTACTTGGGAGGCCAGGGTAGCAGAATCGCTGGAATGCAGGTGATGGACGTAGCAGTGAGCCAAGATCATGCACTCCAGCCTGGCAGAGGGAGACTCCATCTCAAAAAAAAAAAAAAAAAAGAAGAAAGGCCAGGCACGGTGGCTCACACCTGTAATCCCAGCACTTTGGGAGGCCAAGGCGGGTGGAACACGAGGTCAGGAGATCAAGACCATAGTGGCTACACAGGAAACCCCATCTCCACTAAAAATACAAAAAATTAGCCGGGAGTGGCAGCGGACGCCTGTAGTCCCAGCTACTCAGGAGGCTGAGGCAGGAGAATGGCGTGAACCCGAGAGGCAGAGGTTGCAGTGAGCCAAGATTGCACCACTGCACTCTAGCCTGGGTGACAGAGCGAGACTTCGTTTCAAAAAAAAAAAAAAATTGAAATAGGATCACTGAGTGGTACGCAGCTGGGTGGGATGCTCAGGGAAGGTGTCACAGCAATAATTTTTGCAGAGCCTACAACAATAGAAAGGAGCTCACCCAGGAGGGGAAAAGTCAGAGGGGAGTGAATAGAAAAGAGGAGAAGGGAATATTCAAGACAGAATCATCATGCAAGAGCCAAGAGAAGCCTTAGGAGAGTAGCCAGGTCCCAAGTCGGGAGCAGAGGAACAGAACCAACAAGAGGGCTGATGTCAGATCTGGAAAGGTCTTGGAGGCCAAGCTGAGGAACTGAGATCCTGTCAGGCAGACTTCACGTGGGAGATGATGGCATCAGATCTGCTTAGGAGGGGCCCTTGGAGCAGTCAAGGGCAGAAGACTACGTGTGGAAGGGAGGCTGCTGTGAGGGAGTGGCTGTGCCGGAGCAAATGGGAACAGGGCAGGCCCGCTTGGGGCCCAACAACCCGGAGATAAGCAGGTTCTGCTGGTGTTGAGACCCACAGTCTCTTGGAGATAAACACTAGGGCAATGGTCAGGGGCCCAGATAAGCCCTTGGCCTTTGGAACCCCTCTCCAGGCGCCAGCAGGCAGAGTGGGGTTTCCTCTGACGTTCTGGGCCCTTGGGCCGGCAGTCACAAGATAGCAACAGGGTACATGTAGCTCAGTGGGGCCCAGGACACCGGCTGCCTGGGTTTCTTACATCTGTGAAAGTCAGTGTTCTCCTGTTAGGTAGGGACGGCAATGGCACCTACCTGGCAGGGTTGGTGTCCGGGTGAAGGTTTAATCCATGGAAAGCATTTAGAACGCTGCAGAACACAGTGGGCCCCGGGGAAATGTAAATGCTAGCAAGGAGTGAGCGCTTGGCTACCGTGGCACATGAGATTAAAACTGCTGTGGATGGTGAGGAGGGGTCAGTGCTCCCTTTCCCCACCCATTCCTTGGAGTAGGCCTTGATGAAGCTTTTCTACTAGTTTGAAAATCACTGGACTTTGCATTCCTGGGGTTAATTTCTACATGTATTTCCTAAACCCGAGGGTTCAAGTAGGTAGGGTTAGCTGCTGGTGCCAGGCCTAGAGCACAGTCTGGGGGTGGAGTCTCTATTTCTCCTCAGAGAACCCAGTGCAAGAGCCTGAGGGGGATCTGGCGAGTCACCTGCCACCTAAAGGCTTCAGTAGGACAGCCTGGCCTAGGTTCTTGCTCCCCAGCATCAGAAGCTGGGCTTGGTGCCCTGAGAGGGACAACTGTCTGCATCTCACTCCAGACATAGACATCCCTGCTGGCCCAGGAGGAAGGCCTTACAGAGGGGTTTCCCTGGAGAAGAAAAAAATCTCGCCAACAGAACAGGAAGCTGTCAGCCTTTCCCACTACACGAGGCCTGGAAGGAAATTCTCCTTCATGGTTCTGTTATAAATGAGTTAATCCAAGTTACGTTCTTAACACATGTTAAGCATGCAGTGCATCTTCACTTAGAGCTGTTATTTTTACTCCATAATCCCAATTTTTCTTATATCTATTAAAGTCGGCATGGTGTTTAGTGAGTTGAGTGGGTGTTCAGAGTCCAATAAATATATAGAACTGCAGTAAAAAAACTTCTCTCCAAGAAAAATTCTCTTATATTCTTCATATTATGAATAGATAAAAGAGATTCACACAATATGACACACTGTATGTGAAGCAAAAATGAGTCCTTTCTAGTTTGGCTGAAGGTCACTTTGCTGTCATGTTAAAGCCTAGAATTGCTAGCTAAGCCAGATCCTGCAGGAATTCTAGCGGCATTTACAGCGTTGGCATCCGTCTATCCTGAGTGGAATGCTGTGCAGTTGAGGATCTTTCCCGAGAATCCTAGTGAGATTTTATCACAGCACTGCTAATCCCAAATTAACAAGACGGTGGCATTTCTAGAGGCAGCCTTTAGCTTCCATTAACAAAGGTTAGCTGTTGTTGCACTACGCAGACCAGAATACTCTGGGGAGTAACATAGTATCTTATTAAGTTATAAATACATTTAATGGCTTTCGTACTGGTTTCTTATTTTGGAATGAGGAAAAAAAATAGATCTCATAATCACTGTAGTCTAAGTAAAAAGCCACTTTAAAAAAATAATATGTATTTACCTACAATATTGTTTATGAATTCTCTTTTTTTATAGAGCCCACAAAGTCCCTCAAAGGACAACGGTAACTCTTCCAGCTACTTGCAAGGCTAAGTTTTGGTTTATTTGGAAGAAATTAAAAGTGTACAAGATTTTAAAATCAATTTGTTTTTTTGAGACAGAGTATCTGTCACCCAGGCTAGAGTACAGTGGTGCAATCTCAGCTCACTGCAACCTCCACCTCCTGGGAGAAGCGATTCTCTTGCCCCAGCCTCCTGAGTAGCTGGGATTACAGGCATGTGCCACCACACCCGGCTAATTTTGTACTTTTAGTAGAGATGGCGTTTCACCATGTTGGCCAGGCTGGTCTCGAACTCCTGACCTCAGGTGATCTGCCCACCTCAGCCTCCCAAAGTGCTGGGATTACAAGTGTGAGCCACTGCACCCAGCAAATTGTTTGCTTTTGATTCAAACAAGTCAAACCAGTTCAGAACAAGTCCCCAAGACTCCTCTCCCCACCACTACTTCACTTTCTGTTTCCCTGTTAAAGGAAAAAAATGTTATTTGCACCCATCGTCACACTGAACTTTAAATGTAGAGTATTTTCTTAAAAAGAACCTAAGAGTTGGAACCAAGGGTACAGAGTTCTTATCCTTCACTTACCTGCACTGAGAAAGCACATATTTTACATCATTTACGGAGTAACAGACTGTTACAGCAAGGTCAAGCTTACCTCATTTCGAATGACCTGCTAACTGGTCCACTGACTGGGCAAATTCTAGAGCCCTGCACCTTCCAAGATGCCCGGGGATGGGGACTGTCTCAAGGAACGTTTCGGTGGTTTGGTGGGAAGTAGCAGTCCCTGAGCTGTGACGGAATCAAAATAACCGCACAGGTGTGAAATGCTCCATGTGGGTGACACCCCTCACATCCCACCCACTTCTGTTCCCAAGCACAAAGGAACCACTCCATCTTCTTTCTCCTCACAAGAACCGCAGCGCTGCTCTCCTTCAACCCCACCGGCCTCCACCCCGGGGAGAGGCACGTGCTGTGGGGACACCTGCTTCCCAGGTGTGCACGGCTGGTACCCAGCACCTCGGCGGGGTCCTCTGCAGGGCTGAAAGTGGGGGTCAGAGAGATCACCATGCTGCAGGGGCTGAGCTACTTGTCCTTGGTCAGGATGGACAAGCCCTGCCTCAAATAAAGGCTAGAAGTGTTTTTTTCTGGATGACTTCTTTCCCATACAGAGAATGGTTAATCTAGCTGAGGCAATCTGGAGTTGGCTTCAAAATCAGCAATGGGGAAGGGGAAGAACCTCACAACAAACAGTGGTAACAGAAGGTTTGTGTGGGAAGGTGGTTGAGTTTGGTCTAAAACAAGCAGTGTCTCTGGTAATGAGCTGTTGTTAGGAAATACCCGGCGCTTGCAGCCTTTGAAAGAGCACCACTGCTACTTCTAGAGGGCAGGGTTGTGGGGGTAGGAGAGGGTAAAGTGAAGGGAAGCGAAGACCCAATGAACACTAAAGTGCGTGGAGGTGACAGAGCAGTGGAGACACCCACCGCCAAGCGTGCCAGCCGCGGATCACACAGAGAAGCCCAGCTCCGCTCTGGGCGCTGGACAACCTTTGGTATCTTACCTACCTTTTCTGAATCACAGTCGGCTCACTGGTAAAATGAGGACACCTAAGCTATCAGCCAGGGTCCTGGCAGGAGACAGATGGTACACTCAGATGGAGTGACCAAGGAGAGTTTCATAAAGGGACTATTTACAAACGGTGTGGGCAGAGTTAAGAGACTCCATTGAGGACAGTGATGTACCCGAGGCCTGGCAAAAGCAGGGAGTCAGGACTGGGACTGGCTTGAGGGGACAAGGAGAGGGTGTGGCTACTAAACCCCAGAAGCTGCCTGACAGGACTTGTGGGCCTTGGCAGAGGAGCCCAGCCACTGCCAACCCACAGCTGGCGGGACGGAGTCAGGAATGACTTCCCTGACTTCTCTGTTCTCTCATCTGCCAGGCTCCATCCAGAGTGTCTCTGGATCCTGACCAGAAGCCAGGACAGGTCCACAGCGGCCAGCCTCCTGGAGAGAAGTGCGCAGCAGGAAGGGGACCCAGAGGGACACACAGAGAGCCTCTAGCACACCCCAAGTACCCGATGGGGCCAGTGGAGGTCTAAAATACTACTATAAATGCCGCCTGGCAGTCACTCACTGCCCATTGGATCAGATTATTTGGCATTTACTTACCAAAAGGCCACCATATAACTGTATTCTCAGGTGGCAAAACCCAGAGTCAAATAAGATGTGGTCATCTACTCATAGTGAAAAACAAAACTTTTACAAAGTTGACAGATAACATTTATTAAAACATGTCATACAAAAGGGCATGATCTCTTCTATAAGAAGAAAATATTAAACATTAACATTCAATTAAGTAAAACCATGCTGTACACTGAAGACAGCAATATATAAAGACAAAACTATTCAACTTTTGCAACATAGGCATAACATTTCACAAAATATCAATAAGATATGCACCTAATGATAATCTGTTTATCATCAAATGGTTTTGTGGCCTAAGAGTCACCTGACTTGCATAAATAAAGTACTTCTCTGGACGAAACATTGGGAACCTCATAAAAGGAAAGAAGGCAGCAGCAACTAACATGACACAGGCTTCAAGCAAAAATTAAAAAAAAAAAGTCACATTTGCAAAATGTGTTCCAGCATCTTCCCATAGGGTACTATCAGTAGAGATCTGAAATAAGGAACTTGTACCTTTAAATATGTAAGTAGCAAAGAAAAAACTTCAGACAAACCCTGGTTTCACTGAACAAAGTTAGTCACCCACTAAAGCAACCTAAATCACAAAATTGGCGGCACAGGAGGGACTGGGGATAACATGATGCTGGTTTCCAGCATCCCCAAATTATCAGAGAACTTCCAAAAGCAAAAACCTGGCCTCGCTGTGATGGTACCCTCTCCACGCCCACCCAGGAGGCCACAGCACATCCCCTTCCCCAGGGAAAGCACGGCTTTGCAGCTTCTGCTCTGTCTCAACTTCACTTCTACAGCAGCTCGGGGGGGTGTGAGCTTCTCAAGGAGGGAGCCCCAGAGGCTAAGCAGCTTTCCCCAGTGGTTAGAAGCCAGCCTGAGGGTCACGTTAGTTCAGCAAATGCCCACTAGAATGGAGGGGATCCTTTTGGGCAAGCTTTTAAAGTCGTGGCCAAAAGGGACCAGAGGAAGAGGAGACCTAGAAATCAGAATCAACAGGCTGGGGCCCTGGAGCGCCTGCAGGCAACCCACAGCCCTGCAGGGTAAGTTACCGCATCCTTCCTTAGTTAACGGTGACAGGCACCTCACCATGTGGATTACTATCATGTGTGTATCCAAAGGTAAAAGCATGGTATAAGTATGTTTGTTTGTTTTTTTTGTTTGTTTATTTGAGACGGAGTCTCACTCTGTTGCCCAGGCTGGAGTGCGGTGGTGCAATCTCGGCTCACTGAAACCTCCGCCTCCCAGGTTCAAGTGATTCTCCTGCCTCAGCCTCCCGAGTAGCTGGGATTACAGGTGCGTGCTACCACGCCCGGCTAATTTTTGTGTTTTTAGTAGAGATGGGGTTTCACCATGTTGGTCAGGCTGGTAACGAACCCCTGACCTCAGATGATCCACCCACCTCGGCCTCCCAAAGTGCTGGGATTATAGGCGTGAGCCACCGCGCCTGGCCCCAAGTATGAATATTAAATACCACTGGTGGTGCCTTGAAGCCCTTTCCCACGGGGATTGAAGAAAAACCACAGTTAAGACTCAAAGTAGCGGACAAATAGCTTGGTTGTAGGCCACTGACGTGATCCCTGAAAGATTGTTTGAACAATGTTACCCATAACTACCCAAACTCATTAGGAAGGATAAAGATTTTCTAAAGCTATACTGAGGTGAAGAGAAGAGACTATTCCTCCAACCCAAGGTGGGGATGAAAAAAAGGTAAAAACCAGAGTTTACAAAAATTCACTTTTAATAGTCAAATGAAAGCAATCCTCTTCTCCTGCCTCTCTGAACATGGCCAGCATTTCAGACACCCCACCACCTCACAGGCTCTGGCTGCCTGATAAAAAATCCCAACTTTTACCAAAACCTCAAATACCACAAAAAACTTAAAAGAACAGATGTGAGCAACTTATTTAAGTTCTACATTTAGTAGCTGATGGATGCATAAGGCTTTCAAGAAGACACTCTTCTCTTCACAACGTATTAAATAAGTCCTAGCACAACCGACTGCTTCCAAAACTACCACCCAAGCGTGCCACCACTCTCGGCTGAACAGAAACTCTTCCTCATGACAAGGGCACTAGGCTGACTTCAGCAGAACTGAAGGACCACAACTCTCCCGGAAGAGCTGTATTTTCACTTCTCAGACTCTTCTCCCACAGTGTCCTAATGATCATGTGAATAGCACAATGAGAAGCAGCACACCAAACCTTCCAAACAGGCAGAAAATGCTCTGCTAATACCATGGGAGAGGGTGATTGATCAGTTTTTGGCAGAACAAAATGGCATCACCACCTTAGTACTGAAACTGGTAGTAATAGAACAATTTCTCCTCAAATATAATGGTTAGGATCATACCTAAAACCCACTGGCCTCTACCATGAGAAAAAGAAAAGGAGACATTAGGCTTGATTGTACAGTCCCCTCTGTATACATGCATCAGGTACACAGAGAAAAGACTGCTAACCAGTAACGTTTCAATACTAAGAGAAGCTATTAATGTGGCAAACAACCAAGAGGTAATATCTAGTTTCTAGGTTTTAAAAAAACAATATATATATATATATTTATAATAAAGTTTTAAATACAAAGTGCTTTTTATATATCGAGAGTGATACAGTGTTTTGAATAAATCCCTGTTTGTAATCTTGCTTACAAGAGTTAACTGGTAAGTAAGTATTTTCTTTCCTCTTTCCAGACAATGTTCAACAAGTAAACACCTTGGTGTTAGGAGCTTGAGAATCAGAGGCCATTGCCAGCAATGTCTATTACATTACAGCACAGCCAAACTTTTCAAATAAAATTTCACCCCAAATCCAAGAAAAATTATTTTTATTTTAAGGAAAAACGTTTCTATTTAGAAGCAAATAACGCAGTACGTCTATGGAAAAGATGACATAGTAGTAGCACCCTGCCCTACCCTGGTGATAACCTCAGGCACATTACACAGCTTAAAAGCACGTGTAATATACCTTTCTTTTTAACCAAAACCATCTAGTTGATGGGCAGAAAAGGTCTCAGAATAGCTGTTTTTTTTTTTTTTTTCTGGTTGGCATAGCTTTGTGGACTTGTAAGTTTAAGCAGCTTTATCTATAATTTGGGAGCATGATTCTGTAGACTACTTTGCTAAACTTAGGACTCCTTTTAAAAACACATTCCGGTGCTCGTAAAGAACTGGCAGTATTAGCTCAGCGTACCCTCTAAAGAGTATCTCCCCCACCTTGAAAGAGTGTATTTTCAAGATTCTCCTTGGGCACGTTTTTTCCCCTTAAGTATAATCACTCATAGAATCCTGCCTATCTGCCCTCTCACTCTGGTTGGTGGAGTGGCACCTTAGCACTCTATGAACTACCGAAGTTCACAGGGAACTCTCAGCCACAACTTGGGGCTCCTTCCCACTAAGTGTGGTCATGGACCACCCTCTTTGTAAAGCACCATAATCTAAGACAGAGCAGGGGCTGCAGCGGCCCATGGTACCGTGGTCAGTCACAGCAGCTTGGTATCTACCAGCCACAGAGTAGACCCCACTGCATGGAGGCTACAATTAACCAAACAGGATTTGGGAAAGCAAACCAATGAGAAATACCTATCTCTGGCACCCTAGAGAATTACAATGAGATACAACTGTCCAAACTCAAATGTTAGAACTAAAATACAAAACACTGCCTTATCAAGAGTCTGAAACACCTTGTGACAGTAGTGGCATCTTACAGAAACTGACAAGGGCACTATGTCAGCCTTGTACCGTAAGTTATCTGTTTCATATTTAGAACATCATTCTCTTAGCATCTCCATAGTTTTCGCGAAAATATCCTTTAGAAAGAATAAAACCAGACAACAGAGCTCTGTTAACCAATTTCTCATCCTAGGAATCACATTATTTGTAGCTTTTATATAAGTAGCACTTCCTTCAGGGAAACAGCTATCAAAACAAATCCGCATTACCTAAGTATCTATAGCAAGAGCAAAATAAAATTTCAGCATGACCTTGTAGTAATGAGTGATCCAAAGCTGCTGCCACCCGAAAAGGAACTGGTGGGTGGAGTCCAGTTCCGAGTACAGGTGTCTCTGTCCACCTGTTTCAATCACAACTGGTCAGAAGGTTTCCCTTGCCAGCTGGGCGGTGGGTTAACTCACCCCATTACCCATTCCAGGCCAGGACTGGAACACACAAATTTGAGGAATTAGATTTTTTTAATTGGCCTACTTAGAGCTGGTCTTTCAGAAATATCTTCCTTTTTTTTTTTAAGCTTCTCTCATAATAGCAAGTAGCACGCATCATCTGTGCCCAGATTTGCATTAATTACCATAGTTTATTTTTGTGCATGCCACTCAAGGGCCAGATCCTATTTTTAGTTAGCCTCAGTTGTATTCTGCTCAGCCTTTGCAGCTTCGTAGGACTTGGTACAAGAAGTCACATGCCGGTGGAAACTGTCCCTCCACATAAACCTCTTTGCACAGATATTACACTCATAGGGCTTTATGCCCGTGTGAATTTTCATGTGGCCCACGAGATGGTGCTTCATTTTGAATTTCTTACCACAGACACCACAGCCGTAAGGCCGAAGACCGAGGTGCATGCTCATGTGCCGATCTCTCTGACTCTTGTGAGTGAAACTCTTTCCACACTGACAAGGATACAGCTTGTCGGTGGCTGAGAATCCTAAGTGGGAAGCTTCTTCTTTAATCCCTGTTACCATTTCAATATTCTCACTGTAGCCTGCTGCGAGGGCAGCCTCCTGTCTGTGCCCAATGAGATTCCCATCTGACCTCTCTCCGGAAAACTCTTCCATGGAAGAGCCATAGAAATCCACCTGCTCATCATAATTGCTTTCATCAGCCTGTTCATCAAACTCGGTTTCCACTTTCTTTTCCCCGATGTGGAAGTCCTCCTCCACTCCTGAAGGCTGGACTGTGTGCTCGGTCTGCACGGTGTTGATGGACTCTGTGACCTGATGCTCGTCGTAGGCCGCGTGCACATCCATGCCCTCGCAAGCCTGTTCTAAGCGCTCGGGCTTCACGTGGATCCAGCGTTTGTGAGCCATGATGCTGGGCTTGCTGTACATGGGCCGGGTGTAGTGGAACTCGGCGCTGTCGCTGGCGCCCTCCTCCCCATCCTGGCTCGCCATTTCTGTGCTCAGGCGGTCATGCTCTGTGGATGAGTTGCTGGGCAGGTATTCGTGCTCGGTGAGCTGGGATGACAGCTCGTCTTTGGTGCTCTCCTCTTCATTTTCACCATCCCTCAGTTCTTGGGCTTTGGGAAAATCAGTATGACCCCCAGAGCCCAGCTCAAAGCTCTCTACCAGGCCATTATAACTACTGCTGCTTGGTGACTGGTGGTCGCTGCCATGATTTAGCTTCTGACAAAGGACCGTAGGGTTTCCCTCTAAAACTTCAGTGCATTTGTCTACCACATGCCACATCTGGAGGAAGCTTGCTGCTGTCAGGTAACTAACAATTTCTGGAGCGGGCATCACTAGACGTCCTGTATAGCTGGATAGGAGAATGTTCTCAAACACTCTTGGGTTCATCACATCAGGCAAAACAATTCTCCTGCTGTTTTTCAGGAGTACCTGGTCACAAAAGTAGGGTGAACTGGCAGCAAGAACGGCTTTGTGTGCCCGGAAAATGTGGCCTTGGACAACAATGGAGACGTCACATAATTGTCCTTGCTGGCGCTGCTGGTTCAGTTTCTGTAGAATGGTGCTGGAAAAATCAGGAAATTCTACCCGAAAAGAGTTTGTTCCAGGCTCCATTTCATCACAAATCTTGTTCGGTGCTACAAGAAAAAGAAAAATTAGTACTAATTCCAGCCCAAAGATAAATGTATTTTATCCCCTTCTCCATCCTTAAGACAAGTTCCAAAGTTCCACAAGGTCCTCTAGCCTATGGGCCCCCAGGGATTCAATCCCTAGGGCAAAGCTTGCAGGTGCGAGTTTGCCAAAGGCAGGACTCACCACCGCTCCTTGTGGAACTCCTGATTTTGGCTCTGTGTCTGTGGGTAAGAGGACGGAATCCAGTGACAGGATTTGTAAACTATACAAATCTCCCAAGTAAAACCAAGTACTGTAAATATTCACAGTTAAAACAAACGATACCCATTCAAATAATATATATATATATTTTTTTAAATGAGATGGGGTCTTGCTCTGTTGCCCAGGCTGGAGTACAGTGGCACAATCATAGCTCACTGCAGCCTTGAACTCTTGGGTAATCAAGCAATCTCCTGCCTCAGTCTCCTGAGTAGCTGGGACTATACGTACATGCCACCATGCCCAGCTAGTTTTTTTTTTTTTTTTGAGACAGAGTTTTGCTCTTGTTGCCCAGGCTGGAGTGCAATGGCATGATCTCGGCTTATTGCCTCCTCCACCTTCCGGTTTTGAGCGATTCTCCTGTCTCAGCCTCCCGAGTAGCTGGGATTACAGGCGCCCACCACTACACCTGGTTAAAATTTTTTTTTTTTGCATTTTTAGTAGAGATGGGGTCTCACTATGTTGGCCAGGCTGGTCTCGAACTCCTGATCTCATGATCCGCCCACCTTGGCCTCCCAAAGTACTGGGATTACAGGTGTGAACCACCGCACCTGGCTGCCCAGCTAGTTTTTTAAAAAAATTATTATTATTTTTTTTTGTAGAGACAGGGGTCTCACTTTGTTGCCCAGGTTCGTCTTGAACTCCCGGCTTCAAGTGATCCACCTGCCTCAGCCTTCTAAAGTATTGGGATTACAGGCATGAGCCACTGCTCCTGGCAGAAATTTTTTTAAAGAGATGAGGTCTCACTCTTTTACCCAGGCTGGAGTGTAGTGGCAACATCATAGCTACTGCAGTCTCGAACTCCTGGGCTCAAGTGATCCTCTCACCTCAGCCTCCTGTGTAGCTGGGACTATGGGTATACACCACTGTGCCCATCTCAAAATGACAGACCTTTTAAGCCTCAGATTTAACTGATATTTGACAGGTTGTGGTGAGGGTGGGAGAACAGAATAGAGGGAACAAGGAAAAGCATATGCAAAGGCTCTGAGGCAGGAATGCATTTGGCAGTTGCAAGGAACTGAAAGGAGACCATCAGACTAGAGTACATTAAGGGAGTGAGGAGCCTGGGGGCTGGAGCAGTGAGGACAGGACAATTGCACCTTTGGTCTTTCACCACTAAAGGGGCACAGTCACTCAGGCCCTGAGCTCTCTCCAGCTGCTGCCAGAATTTTAGCCCTTTAAGGGCTTCTGAGGATATGAAACTAAATGAAACTGCAAGGTGAGCTATTTTCTTATCTCGTGATCTCCAAACTGTCTAAAGAGTTATAGACCAAACACGATAGTTAAGTAGTCCCTGCTACCGAACAGAGTCGATCAGAAGACAAAGTTATAACGAAGAATAAGGCATTGCCTGTGTTGCTACTGTAAATATATTCTGTGGGGTAAGTCAAACATTAGAAATAATTCCTAACAATGGCACACAAGATGAGCAGTGCTAGAGATCCTGCCCATACTCTAATTCCCCAAAATCCTGTAATCAAAGAAAAAAACCACCCAAACGATTTATCACTGCTATATGTCACCTTGCTTTGATATTATATCCAAACACTGCTAAATTACCAAGTTTTCTTTTTTTTTTTTTGAGACAGGGTCTCACTCTTGTCACACATGCTGGAGTACAGTGGTGTGATCACAGCTCCCTGCAGTCTCAAACTCCTGGGCTCAGGTGATCCTCCCATCTCAGCCTCCTGAGTAGCTGGGACTTCAGGCATGCACCACCACACCCGGCCAATTTTTGTATTTTTTTGCAGAGACAGGGTTTCACCACGTTGCCCGGGCTGGTCTCAAACTCCTGAACTCAAGCGATCTGCCCACCTGGCCTCCCAAAGTGCTGGAATGACAGGTGTGAGCCACCGCGCCCAGCCCCAAGTTTTCTAAGTATAACAGAGCCAGACAACCCAGACAAAGACTGAAAGTCATCTTCGAGGGACAGGGAGAGATGACGAGAAGAAATGAAGGTTTCTTGAGTAATTATGATTTGCTAGGGACTGTATACCTTTTTTCACTTAATCGTTATAATTTACTCTGCAAATGTAGGGCTTGATTGTGTGAAGTTCAGCTATTTTAAGAAATGTTCCCAAGGTTAAAAGCTAGTTTTTATTACGTTGAGATGTGAATCCAGGTCTGGATGACTCTAAAGTCTACGTGATTTTTCCTATCACATCACTCTGCCTCCTCTAAGATGCCAAAAATGCCAGATTAGGTACTAATAATTTTAAAAGACAGCATTTTTAGGGTGAAGTATTACAGTTTTATACATCTTAAAACATTTCATAGTAATTTAAAACAAAAATAGATCATGAAATAAATGATTTAGGTATTCGTAATTTCAAAAAGAAAAGTTGACTATATAAATGAGTAGACTAAAAGTATGTAAATTCTGGAAACTACATCTGGGTGAACAGATTCTCTGCTAGATCTCACCACTGCAGAATTTTGTTTTTAGCTATTTGAAAAAGGGGGTGTGGGATAACACATGCACATGTAAAAAAAATTTATAGAAAGGTGTAAAAAAAATCTCTCCATCATTTATTCCTAGTCTCCCCCAAAGGAAATCACCATTAAACTCCTGTTTATATTTCTAGAAACTTCTCTGTGCATATATCAGAATAAATCATATACATCCTTTAAAAATCCCTACTCAACTGGGTTCATTACCTACATTTTATTCTACACTTAGCTTTTGTCACTTAATATATCTTGGAGATCTTCCCACATTAGTACAAGAAGAGCTAACTCATTCTGTTTAATGGCCACATAGCTTTCTATTATATGGATGTATCATAATTTAAGCAGCTCTCCTCTTACAGAATTTCATTTGGCAGGGGTTTTAAAATCACAAGCAATGTGATAATAGATATTTCTGCATAACTATCTTGCATACCTTTGGAAATATCCATAGCTTAATTTCTACCAGTGGAACTGCTGGGTTAAAGGGCTGTGCATTTGACATAGCCTTGAACTCTTGGGTCATCAAGCAATCCTTCTGCCTCAGCCTCTTGAGTAGCTGGGACTATAGGCATGCTACCATGCCTGGCTAATGTTTTAAAAAATTTTTCTGATACATATTACCAAACTACTTGCCAGAAAGGCTGCACCAAGTCACACCCTCACCAACAATCAACACTCTTACCAAGACTGGATATCACTTAACAAGAAAAATAAAGCCTGCCTATCTTCTAAGTGACATGATTCATTCCTGTTCTGATCTGCATTTCCTTAATTACGAATGAGGCTGGCTGGCACCCTGTACTTAGTTTACTGGTCATTTGTGGTTTTTTCTTATAAAATCAGTCACATCCTTGATGCAAATATATTGGGCAATTAATCTCATTGGTCTGTAGGGCTTTCTGTAAATTCAGGAAGTTAGCTTTATCCTATGTTGTGATTATTTTTTCAGTTAGCCGATTTTATAGATTTTTTTGCCAAGATGAAATTTACATAAAATAACTACTCTTTGCTTTTACTCTTTGCTCCAGGGTTTGTGTCAGACATAGGAGGGCATTTACACCTCCAAATTTATTATTATTATTATTTTTGAGACGGAGTCTTGCTCTGTCGCCCGGGCTGGAGTGCGGTGGCCGGATCTCAGCTCACTGCAAGCTCCCCCTCCCGGGTTTACGCCATTCTCCTGCCTCAAACTCCCAAGTAGCTGGGATTGCAGGTATGTGCCACCATGCCTGGCTAATTTTGTATTTTTTTGTTTAGTAGAGACAGGGTTTCACCATGTTGGTTAGGCTGATCTCCAACTCCCGACCTCAGGTGATCCACCCGCCTCAGCCTCCCAAAGTGCTGGGATTACAGGCGTAAGCCAGCTCTCCTGGCCTCTGTTGTGGAATTCTAAATGACTGAGAATAAGACATTTAAAATCCGTTCTAAAAAAATAAATGCTACAAGGGAGGTTATGGAAAATGGTGGAGTCAGAAGCTCCATGGGTCGGTCCCTCCACCGATATAATCAGGAAGCTGAAAAAATGATCAAAATCACGATTTCAGAACTCTAGAAGCAGATCAGACACTCACAGCAACCAAGAGAGTGCTGAATGAAGGGAGGCTGCTGAAGCTCAGAAGAGATCAGTGTGCATAAATCCCCATTCTGCAGCCCTGCCACCCGCAGCCTGCAGGAAGGAGGCCTGTGTTCCCACAGCAGCTGGCTCATACAAAGAGTGGGGGTGGAGGAAGGACCCTGTCCTCCAAAAATGTGCCGTTGTGCATTTTGTCCAGTCTGGCAAACTCGCTCAGCTTTGTTTTGGCCCCCTCAGGCTGCAGTGGTTTCCCTGGTGGCACCTATCACAAGATTTAAGACACCTACACCTGCATCTGTACACTCACACACACAGATCCAGACAGTTAAGAAAATCTTCCAGGTCACAGGCTGGCTGCATGGATAAGAGAAAAAAAAACTTGAGCAACTACATACAACAAGGAATACAGACTTCACAAAATAGGAAAAGTCATTGTACAAACAGGTAACTGTAACCTCACCAAGTCACAAAAGCAATCCCTGAGGAGGCGTAGAATCTGATTTCCAGAGTTACCACAATATCATACTCCAAATGTCCAGTTCTCAACAAGTAAAAGCATACACACAAAAAGGAATATACAGTGCATTCACTGGAAAAAGAATGAGAAACACTGCCCCTGAGGAAACACCAACACTAGAATCACACGTCGCAGAGGTTAAATCCACTGTTTTAAATATGCTCAAAGAACAAAAGAAAATGATGAACAAAGAAAATCAGGATAACAATGTCAATAAGGAGACAGAAACCATAAAAAGAGGCCAGGAGGCCAGGCATGGTGGCTCACGCCTGTAATCCCAGCACTCTGGGAGGCCGAGGCAGGCGGATCACGAGGTCAGGAGATGGAGACCATCCTGGCTAACACGGTCAAACCCCATCTCTACTAAAAAAATACAAAAAATTAGCTGGGCATGGTGGTGGGCAACTGTGTCCCAGCTACTCGGGAGGCTGAGGCAGGAGAATGGCTTGAACCCTGGAGGTGGAGCTTGCAGTGAGCTGAGAACATGCCACTGCACTCCAGCCTGGGCGACAAAGCGTGACTCCATCTCAGAAAAAAAAAGGGGGGGGCGGGGCCAGGAGTAGTGGCGGCTCACGCCTGTAATTCCAGCACTTTGGAAGGTCAAGGTGGGCAGATCACTTGGGGTCAGAAGTTCGAGACCAGCCTGGCCAACATGGTGAAACCCCATCTCTACTAAAAATATAAAAATTGGCCGGGCGTGGGCCAGGTGTGGTGGCTTACGCCTGCAATCCCAGCACTTTGGGAGGCCAAGATGGGCGGATCACCTGAGGTCAGGAGTTCTAGACCAGCCTTCAACAAATACAAAAATAAGCCGGGCGTGGTGGTAGGCGCCTGTAATCCCGGTTACTCGGGAGGCTGACGCAAGAGAACTGCTTGAACCCGGGAGGTGGAGGTTGCAATGAGCCAAGATCGTTCCATTGCACTCCAGCCTGGGCGACAAGAGCAAAACTTCATCTCAAAAAAAAAAAACATTGGCCGGGCATTGTGGCATGAGCCTGTAGTCCCAGCTACTCAGGAGGCTGAAGCATGAGTATCGCTTGAACCTGGGAGGTGGAGGTTACAGTGAGCCAAGATCACACCACTACACTTCAGCCTGAGCGACAAAGTGATGCTCCATCTCAAAAAAAAAAAAAAGAAAAGAAGAGAAGAAATTATAAAAAGGAACCAAATGGAAAAAGCTGGAGCTGAAAGGTACAACAATGCATTATGGGCTGAAATGCATTTCCCCGCTGCCCCTCAGTTCACACACTGAAGCTGTAATGCCCTGCACCTCAGAGTCTGGCTATATTTACAAGTAGAGTCTTTAGGAGGTGATTAACCTAAATGAGGCCATTTAGATGTACCCTAACACAGTATGATGGGTGTCTCAATAAGGTGAGATTTGGACACACAGAGACACTAGGGATGCACACGCACAAAGAAAAGACTCTGTATGGGCCCAATGAGAAGGAGGTCATCTGCAAGCTGAGGAAGAAGGCCACAGAAGAACCCAAACCTGCTAACATCTTGATCGCAGACTGCCCACTTCCAGAACTGTGAGAAAATACATTTCCATTGCTTAAGCCACCCAGCCTGCAGTAGTCCTGCAGTAATCCTGGCAAACTAATATAAGCTGAAATTACATGTTCATAAGAGGGAGTTCAATGGCATGCTTGAGCAGGCAGAAGGAAAAAAAAAAATCAACAAACTCAAAGATAAGGTAAATAAAATCCAGTTGAAGACTAGAAAGAAAGAAGAATGAAGCAAAATGAGCTGGGCACAGTCGCTCATGCCTGTAATCCCAGCACTCTGGGAGGCTGAGGTGGGAGGATCGCTTGAGTCCAGGAGTTCGAGACCAGCCTGGGCAACATAGTAAGAACCTGTCTCGACCAAAAATACAACAGCCAGGCATGGTGGCATGCATCTGTAGTCCCAGCTACACAAGAGGCTGAGGTGGGAGGATCGCTTGAGGACAGAAGGTTGAGGCTGCAGTGAGCCATGTTCACGTCACTATACTCCAGCCTACATGACACAGTGAGACTCTGTCTCAAAAACAACAATAACAACAAAAGAAAAATGAACAGAACCTGAGGTGCCTGTGGGACACCATCATACATATCATGGGAGTTTCAGAAGTAGAGGCACAGAAAAGGGCTAAAAAACAATTGGAAGAAATACATACTGGTCAAACACTTCTAAAAACTGATAAAAGATTTGAATCTACACATCCAAGAAGCTCAACGAACTCTAGGCAGGATAAAACACATTATAGTCAAATTGTAGAAAGAGCCAAAGCCAAACAGAATCTTGAAAGCTGCAAGAGAGAAGCTCCTAGTCAAGTAAAAGAGATCCTCACTAAAATTAACAGCTAATTTTTCATCAGAAACCATAAGCAGAAACCATATGGAGGCCATAGGCAGTAGGACAATCTATTTAAAGCGCTTAAAAAAAAAATCTGTCAATTAAGATCTGGCAAAAGTATCTTTTCAAGAATGAAGGAGAAACTAAGACATTCCCAGAGAAACAAAAGCTAAGGATGTTCGCTACCTGTAGACTTGCTCTACAAGAAATGCTAAAGGGGTCCTTCAGGCTGAGATAAAAGAACGGCTAAACAGAAATTCAAAGCCACATAAAAAAGCTAAGATTGCTGGTAAAGGTTAACTACTTAGGTAAATATACAAGTCACCACTGGTTGGGCTCAGCGGCTCATGCCTATAATCCCAGCACTTTCAAAGGCCAAGGCAGGTGGATCATTTGAGTCAGAAGTTGTGATCAACCTGGTCAACACGGTGAAACCCCATTTCTACTAAAAAAAGCAAAAATTAGCCGGGTGTGGTGGCACGCACCTGTAATACCAGTTACTTGGGAGGCTGAGGCAGTAGAATCACTCCAACCCAGGAGGTGGAGGTTGCAGTGACTGGAGATCGCACCACTGCACTCCAGCCTGGGCAACAGAGTGAGAATCTGTCTCAGAAAAAAAAAAAAGCCATCATTGTTGTACTTTCGGTTTGTGATTCTTTTGTTTCTATATTATTTAAAAGGCTAATGAATGCATAAAACAATCATTATAAATCTATGTTAATACACGTATTACACAATGTATAAAAATGTAATCAGTGACAACAACAACATGAAGGTGAAGGGACAGGAGATACACTTTGCTGTGACTGTACTAAACCTAAGTTGGCATTATTCAAGGTAAGTTGTTAAAAGTTTAAAATGTTAATTGCAAACCCCAAAGTAACTACTAAGAAAATAATGAAAAACACACACAAAAAGAAGAGAACCAAAATGGTTTACTGCCAGACAAACCCAAAACCCCTAAATAATAAAAAATACGATGAGGGCAATAATGGAAGAATTAAGGAATAAAAAACATGTAAGACATACAGAAAACAAATATCTAAATTGTAAAGTGAATCTTTCCTTGTCAGTAACTGGATTAAAAAACGACTCATCTACATGCAGTCTACAAGAGACTCACTTTAGCTGCCGAGGTGAGCACGAGACTCACTTTAGATATAATGACACAACGAGGTTGAAAGTAAAAGGATGAAAGAAAATATTCCATGTAAGCGCAACAAAAAATGGTCTGAGATGGCTATATTATTAGAAATGATCGATTTTAAGTCAAAAAAGGTTACAAGAGACAAACAATTATATGTTGAGTAAAAAGGTTCAATTCTTCAAGAAAATATAACAATTATAAACATACACACACCTAACAATATAACTCTAAAATACACGAAGTAAAAGTGGATAAAACTGAAGGAAGAAATAGTTCTATAACAATAAGTGGAGACTCCAATACCCCACTTTCAAGAATGCACAGAAAAAAGCAGACAGAAGATCTATAAGGAAATAGAAGACTTGAACAACATTATAAACCAGTTAAGCCTACTATAAAGACATATACAGGCATACCTCAGAGATATTGTTGGTTCAGTTCAAGAACACCGCAATAAAGCAAACAGCGTAATAAAGTGAGACACACAAATTTTGGTATCTCAGTGCATATAAAAGTTATGCTTACACCTTACTGTAGTCTATTAAGTGTGCAATGGTATTATATCTAAAAAAAACAATGTACTCACCTTAATTTAAAAATACTTTATTGGCTGGGCGTGGTGGCTCACACCTGTAATCCCAGCACTTTGGGAGGCCGAGGCGGGTGGATCACAAGGTCAGGAGATGGAGACCATCCTGGCTAACACAGTGAAACCCCATCTCTACTAAAAGATACAAAAAAAATTAGCCAGGTGTGGTGGCAGGCGCCTGTAGTCCCAGCTACTTGGGAGGCTGAGGCTGGAGAATGGTGTGAACCCGGGAGGCAGAGGCTGCAGTGAGCCAAGATTGCACCACTGCACTCCAGCCTGGGCGACACAGCCAGACTCCGTCTCAAAAAAAAAAAAAAAAAGAAACTTATTGCTAAAAAATGCTAACAATCATCTGAGCCTTCAGCCAGTTGCAATCCTTTTGCTGGTGGAAAGTCTTACCTTGAGTGGATGGCTGCTGACTGATCAGGGTGGTGACTGCTGAAGGGTAGGGTGGTTGTAGCAATTTCTTTCTTTTTTGTTTCCCAAGATAGGGTCTCGATCTGTTGCCCAGGATGAAATGCAGTGGTGTGATCATGGCTCACTGCAGCCCTGACCTCCTAGGCTCAAGCAATTCTCCTGCCTTGGCCTCCAAGGAGCTGGACTACTGGCGTGTGTCACCATGTTCAGTTAATTTTTGTATTTTTTGTAGACAGGGTCTCACCATGTTGCCCAGAATGGTCTTGAGCTACTGGGCTCAAGCAATCCGCCTGCCTCAGCCTGCCAAAGTGCTGGAACTATAAGCATGAGCCACCGTGCCTGGCCTGCCAATTTCTTAAAATAAGACAACAGTGAAGTTTGTCACATCAATTGACTATTTTACAAAAGATTTCTCTGTTCGATAACATTTTGCCCACAGAACTTCTTTCACAAAATTTGAGTCAATCTTTTTAAACCCTGCTGATGCTTTATCAATAAAGTTTATATTCCAAATTGGGGTGTCCAATTTTTTGGCTTCTCTGAGGCACAGTGGAAGAATTGGACCGCACATAAAACACACTAACATTAACCATAGCAGATAAGCTTAAAAAAAAAACAACACTCGGCCAGGCATGGTGGCTCACACCTGTAATCCCAGCATTTTGGGAGGCCAAGATGGGTGGAGCACCTGAGGTCAGGAGTTCAAGACCAGCCTGGTCAACATGGTGAAACCCCGTCTCTACTAAAAATACAAAAATTAGCGGGGTGTGGTGGTGGGCAACGTAATCGCTTGGGAGGCTGAGATAGGAGGATTGCTTGAACCCGGGAGACGGAGGTTGCAGTGAGCCAAGATCGTGCCATTGCACTGCAGCCTGGGCGACAAGAGAGAAACTCCGTCTCAAAAAAAAACAAAAACAAAACCAAAAAAACTCATGATTTAAGAAAGGTTACGAATTTGTGTTGGGTCACATTCAAAGCCGTCCTGGGTCACAGGTTGGAAAAGCTGACTCTAAATCCTTTGTTGTCAATAATGTTCACACGATCTTCACCAGGAGTAGAGTGTATTTCAATAAATCACTTTCTTTGCTCATCCCTAAAGAGCAACTTCTCATCCACTCAAGTTTTATCATGCCTTTGCAATAATTCAGTCCCATCTTCAGGCTCCACTTCTAATTCTATTTCTCTTGCTATTTCTAATACACCTCCAATTAATTCCTCCACTCAAGTCTTGAGTCCCTCAAAGTCATCCACGAGGGCTAGAATCAACTTCCGTTAATGCTGATATTTTGATTTCCTCCCACCAATCACGAATGTTCTTAATGGCATCTAGAATAGTGACTCCTTTCCAAAACATTTTCTTTTTTTTTGTTTCTCTTTCTTCCTTTCTTCCTCTCTTTCTCTTTCTTTTGACAGAGACTTGCTCTGTTGCCCAGGCTGGAGTGCAGTGGCGCAATCCCTCTGCCTCCTGCCTTCAAGTAATTCTCCTGACTCAGCCTCCCGAGTAGCTGGGATTACAGGCATGTGACACCACGCTATTACACTAATTTTTGTATTTTTTTAGTAGAGACAGGGTTTCACCATGCTGGCTAGGCTGGTCTCAAATTCCTGACCTCAAGTGATTCACCCGCCTTCGCCTCCCAAAGTGCTGGGAGTTACAGGTGTGAGCTACCGTGCTGCCTCCAAAACATTTTCAATTTGCTTTGCCCAGAGATCCATCTGAGCGTCCGAGGAATCACTATCAATAGCAGCTATAGTAGCTAGTGGTGTGACTATGGCTCTGACTCTCTGGTTCAGGTGATCCTCCCACCTCTGCCTCCTGGGTAGGTGGGAATACAAGTGCATGACACCACGCTTTGCTAATTTTTTGCATTTTCTGTATTGACAGGGTTTTGCAGGCTGCTCAGGTTGGTCTTGGACCCCGAGGCTTAAGCAATCTGCCTGCTTTGGCCTCCCAAAGTGCTAGGATTACAGGTGTGAGCTGCTGCACCTGGCTCAAAATGTATTTCTTAAATAATAAGATTTGAAAATTGAAATCACTCCTTGGTCCAGGGGCTACAGAAAGGATGTTGTATTAGCAGGCATGAAAACAATACTAATGTCCTTGTACATCTTCATCAGAGCTCTTGGGTGACCAAGTGCTTCTCAATGAGCAGTAATGTTTTACAAAGAATCTTTTTCTGGCAGTAGGTCTCAACAGTGGGCTTAAAATATTCAGTAAAGCATTCTGTAAACAGGCTGTCTCCAAGCTTTCACCGTGCCATCTAGACAGCACAGGCAGAGCATACTTAGCATAATTCTTAAGGGCCCTAGGATTTTGGGAATGGTACCTGAGCAGTGGCCTCAACTTAAAGTTACCAGCTGCATTAACCCCTAACAAGAGAATTATAGCCTGTCTTTTGAAGCCAGGCATTGTCTTCTCCTCTCTTGCTATGGAAGTTATAGATGGCATCTTCTTCCAATAGAAGGCTTTTTCTTTTTTTTTTTTTTTTTTTTGAGGCGGAGTCTTGCTCTGTCACCCGGGCTGGAGTGCGGTGGCCGGATCTCAGCTCACTGCAAGCTCTGCCTCCCGGGTTTACGCCATTCTCCTGCCTCAGCCTCCGGAGTAGCTGGGACTACAGGCGCCCGCCACCTCGCCCGGCTAGTTTTTTGTATTTTTAGTAGAGACAGGGTTTCACCGTGTTAGCCAGGATGGTCTCAATCTCCTGACCTCGTGATCCGCCCGTCTCGGCCTCCCAAAGTGCTGGGACTACAGGCTTGAGCCACCGCGCCCAGCCAGGCTTTTTCATCTACATTGAAAATCTGTTGCTTAGCGCAGCCATCTTTACCAATTATCTTAGCTAGATTTTCTAGATAGCTTGCTATAGTTTCTACATCAGCACTTGCTGCTTCACCTTGCACTTTTACTTTATGGAGACACTTCTTTCCTTAAATCTCATAAACCAACCTCTGCTAGCTTCAAACTTTTCTTCTGCAGTTCCCTCACCTCTCTCACAGCCTTCAGAGAAATGAAGAGAATTAGGGTCTTGTTCTGAAGGCTGTGGCTTAAAGGAAAGCTGTGGTTGATATGATCTTCCATCCAGACCACTAAAACTTTCTCCATATCAGCATTAAGGCTGCCACTTTCTTATCACTCATAAGTTCATTAGAGTAGCACTTTCAATTTCCTTCAAGAAATTTTCCTTTGCATTTACAGTTTGGCTGTTTAGAAAAAGAAGTCCAACTTTTGGCCTGTTTGCTTTTGACATGCCTTCCTCACTAAGCTTAGTCATTTCTAGCTTCTGATTTCAAGTAAGAAGCATATGACTCTTCCTTTTGCTTAAATACCAGGTCATTGTAGGTTTATTAATTGGCCTAATTTCAAGATGGTTGTGTCTATGTTCAAGATGGTTGTGTCTCAGGTAACAGGGAGGCCTGAAGAGAAGGGGAAAGATGGGGGAATGGTGGCTCAGTGGAGTAGTCAGAACATATTTATTGACTAAGTTTCTTGTCCCTTATGGGTGTAGTTCATGGTGCCTCAAAACAATTACAATAGTAACATCAAAAAATCACTGATCAAAGATTACTGTAACAGATAAAATAATAATGAAAAGGTTTGAAATATTGCAAGCACTACCAAAATATGACACAGAAACACAAAGTAAACATGTGCAACAGGAAAAATGACGCTGATAGACTTCCTTAATGCAGGGTTGCCACAGACTATCAATTTGTAAAAAAAAATGCAGTATCTGTGAAGCACAAAACAAGGTATTCCTGTATAGGACATGTCAACCACCAAGTGCACACAGGACATTCTCCAGGATAGATCATGTGTTAGACCATAAAACAAGTCTCAATACACTTAAAAAGACTGAGTCTTTTAAAAAATATAAAGCATTTTTCTAACCACAATGAAATGAAAGTAGCAATCAGTAAGAAAGACAACTGAAAAACTAATAAATATGTGGAAATTAAACAATACCATAAAGACCTGTAACTATCAAGGGCATTGACTCTCTCAATAAAGAGATCCTAACCTGATGGCTTCACTGGTAAATTCCAACAACATTTAAAGAAGAACTGACACCAATCCTTCTCAAACTTTTCTAAAACACTGAAGAGGAGGGACCACTTCCTAATTCATTCTATTAGGTCAGGAGTACCCTCTGATATGAAAGCCAGACAAAAACACTATACAAAAACTATAGACCAATATCCCTATGAACACTGGAGTAAATATCAACAAAATACTACCAAACCAAATTAAGCAGCATATTAAAAGAATTATATACTACCAGCAAGTGGGATTTCTTCCTGGAATGCAAGGATAGTTCAACATATGAAATCAATCAATGTAACACAAATTAACAGAATAAAGGAAAAGAAAAACCACGTAAAACACATATCATCTTAACTGATATCGAAAAAGCATCTGACAAAATTCAGCACCCTTTTGTGACAAAAACACTCAAGAAGCTGGGCATGGTGGCTCACGCCTGTAACCCTAGCACTTTGGGAGGCTGAGATGGGCGGATTGCTTGGGCTCAGGAGTTTGAGACCAGGCTGAGCAGTATGGTAAAACCCTGTCTCTACACAACTGCCATGTGTGGTGGTTCTCATCTATAATCCCAGTTACTTGGGAGGATCACTTGAGGTCAGAAGTTTGAGTCCAGACTGGACAACACAGCAAGACCTTGTTTCTAAAAATAAATATATATATATTTTTTAATTAGCCAGGCATAGTGGTACACAGCTGTAGTCCCAGCTATTTGGGAGACTGAGGCAAGAGGATCATTTGAGCCCAAGAGTTTTAGGCTAAAGTGAGCTGTGATCATACCACTGTAGTCCAGCCTGGGTGACAGAGGGAGATTCTGTCCAAAAAGGGGGGGGGGGAAAAAAAAGAAAAAGAAGAAAACTACAAAACACTGCTAAAAGAAATTAAAGACACAAATAATAGACATCCCATGTTGTTTACGGATTGGAAGACATAATATTGCTAAGATAACAATACTACCCAAAGAAATACACAGATTCAAACCAAGCCCTATCAAAAATCCTTGCCCTTAACTTTGGGTGAATATGGCATTTATCCATATTCTCTGAGCTGCAACATGCTAAACTTCTACAGGTTTTTCAACTCATATGCAATTGTGACCTATACTGAGAGTATAGCTGTTGTTTCAGTTACTTAGATGATGTCATAGAAGTAATTAATTAGCTCACTAAAAAACCTCATGGAACATTATATTCAATGTACTATGGGGGACTTCAAAGACAATCAAGAAATATCACAGCCCAGCCGGGCATGGTGGCTCATGCCTGTAATCCGAGCACTTTGGGAGGCTGAGGTGGGCAGATCACTTGAGTCCAGGAATTCAAGACCAGCCTGGGCAATACAGCAAGACCCCATCTCTACAAATATACAAAAATCAGCCAGGCACAGTGGACCTGACACACTAGTTACTCAGGAGGCTGAAGAGGGGAAATCTCTTGAGCAGGGGAGGTCGAGGCTGCAGTGAGCTGTGACTGCCACCACTGCACTCCAGAGAAAGACTCTGTCTCAAAAAAAAAAAAAGATATAGTGGAAATGGGGCCAAGTTGAAGGGAAACACTGGCCTGAAACTCCACTTCTTATTCCAGACAATTCTGACAGGATCGGTAACACTCTTTCATGTGGGGCCCAGAGCTAAAAGCCAGGAACAGACAGGTCCTGCAGACTGGCAAAACTCAAGAGGTGGGTGGTATTAGAATACCAAAGGTTGCACACATTGCCTCAGCAGAAGGAAAAAAATATTAACATAAGGGGGTGGGGCTCAGTAGCCCCAGGAAAAGAGATAAAGGCATAGCCATCATTTGCCAGCTGGGCCAAAGACAACAGAGGGTCCTGGCATACCAATTTCACCAACTGCAAAGAAAGTACACAGAGCTCAAGCTCCCCTGAGAGTGCCTAAGGCCTAAGGCCTACCCCTCCAGTCCCACTCAGCTAATTCCAGATGTCAACATGGTTCAGCCCTACGTCTAGCTTAAGAACCAAGAGCTGATTCTAACAATATTCAGGTATACAGCAAGGGACCCAAAAGCAAATTTCAGACCCGAACAGAAATTCAGGTTTCCCTCTCAAGAATTAAACAAAATAAAACCAACACGGGGTCTGTGGATATATTCCAGAATAGCAAAAAGGAGAAAATGGCAAGAAATAGACAAAGAGTGCATTTTAAACAATTTTTTAAATGTTTTTCACAAACTTCATGAACACACAGTCTCTGAATAAAGTATAAGGAAGATGAGACAAAACGGTAGAACGATATGAAAAAAAGGGCAGACTTAATTAACAATATAGGGTGTCATGAAACTAATATAGAGCAGAAATTTACACAGGCGATAAGAAGCAGAATTACAACAGTAAAAAAACGGAATCGATAATGTGGAAGGCACTTTGGGGACCTTCTACTAAAATACAGGAAAAAGATAAAAAAATGAAAACAGCAAGAGAGAAGATGATAAAGCAGGAGAACAGAGAAGACAGATCAATGTACAGCCTGTTAATGTCCTTGAGAGAAAGAACCAGAGAACGTGAAATAATAAAAAATAAACTTAATTGAAGAAAACTGCCCTGAGTGGAAAACCTTGAGTATTCAGAAGAGCCTTATCTCAGTAGTGGGAACAAATTAATTCCAGACAAAATGCAGTTCTGGTCCTGCCAAACAAAGCTTAAAAACAAGCCTCAGAAGGATCAAACTGTTTCCAACTTAATTATGTTCCAGAATGAAACTTGAGAACATTTACATAATACAAAAATATCCAGCACCGAACAAGGTAAAACTCGTATCTGACATCAAATTTAAAAATCACCAGGCATGCCAAGAACTAGGAAAATATAACCCAAGATACTGAGGTGGGGGTGGGAATCAATCAACAGAAACAGATCCAGAAATGACAAGAGATTTATACAACTGGTAGACAATTCTACATTCTATATTTTCAAGAAGGTAGAGAGAAGATTAAGCATGTTAGGTAGAGACAGGGAAACTACTGCAAAATAAAAGAGAGACCCAAATAAAACATCTAGAGATTCAAAAAACACACAAACATACATCGGGATGAGAATAACAACAGAATTAACACTGCAGAACATTAGTGAACTTGAAAACATGGCAACGAAAACCTACCCAAAATAAAACATAGAGGAAAAAAAAGGCAAATAAAAAGGGAATAGAGCATCAGCGAGCTGTGAGACAACTTCCAGATGCCTAATGTAGACATGGTTGTGGTGGGGAAGGCAAAAAGTTTTATGTGATAAGCTATGAGACACATGAAAACAATATATATATATGTATATGCTGTTTTATATATTGAAAACTATATATAAACAATACACACACACACATCTTATATATATGTGAAAACAACAGCCAAAACTTTTTCAAATGTGATGAAAACTATAAATGCACAGACCTAAGCAGCTCAACAAACTCCAAGCACAAGAAACATGAAAAAAACTACAGCAAGGCACATCATAACCAAATCACTTAAAATCAGTGGAGAAAATCTTAAAAGCAGCCAGAGGAAAAAAGACCCCTTTAGTACAGAGAACCTCAGAAGCAATGCAAGCCAGGAGACAGGAGACCAACATTTTTAAAGTACTGAAATTAAGGTGGGGAGGGGTGGAAAGGCCTGTCAACTTAGAATTCTACACCCATGAAAATATCTTTCAAAATGAAGGCAAAATATATATTTTTTCTTTATTATTATTATTATTTTTTTAGACAGAGTTTCGCCCTACCGCCCAGGCTGGAGTGCAGTGGCGTGATCTCGGCTCACTGCAAGCTCTGCCTCCCGGGTTCATGCCATTCTCCTGCCTCAGCCTCCCAAGTAGCTAGGACTACAGGCGACCACCACCACGCCCGGCTAATTTTTTGTATTTTTAGTAGAGACAGGGTTTCACCGTGTTAGCCAGGATGGTCTTGATCTCCTGACCTAGTGATCCGCCCACCTCGGTATCGCAAAGTGCTGGGATTACAGGCGTGAGCCACTGCACCCAGCCCAAAATACTTTTTCAGACATAGAAAAGTTGAAAGAACTTATGACCAAAAAGGTCAAAAGTAAAAAAAAAAAGTCACCTGATCACATGAAAACAAAAGTCAAGCAACACAATACTAATATCAAAGTAAATTTCAATGCAAAAATCATCAGATAGGATGAAAGTTTATTGTTAACTGATGAATCCTATAATTCACAATACAGTTTACTCTGTGAACGTTTATGTGTCAGAGTACGATGTTAGAAAATAAGGCAATGGTAACAGAAATGTAATTGTAGCAGGAAATAAAAGTATCCCTCTTTAATTCTTAATAAATCAAGTAGGCAAAGGATAAGAATCTATAGGTTTAGACAGCTATCAATAAAGCTAATTTAATGCAATACCTATATACTCTACAAATAATAATACTCCTTTTCTAATGTCTGCAGGACGTTTATAAAAATGTTAATATACGTGGCTACAGAGAACATCAATAAATTCCCCAAAGCAGAAATGCACAGGGCACATTTGATTACATGTGACTATACAATGGATTACATAATATGATAAAACTAGAAATGTTAAAAGTAGAGGAGGAGAAGAGGACAAGGGAATAGGGTAGGAGAAAATTCATAAATTTTATACAAAACTCTGGTATCAAAATTGGCCAACAACAAAAAACCCTACAAGCCAATCTCATTTATTAACATAGAAAGAAAGATTATAAATCACATGGCATTCTGGTTTGTATACTTCAATCTCTTGCGGGTTTGGTACATCATAAGCATGGTATGTTGAAGAAATTGAGTTATTGGTCCCATAACACTAAGGGCAAGATCCTAGACTATGGTGAAATTACCATCAGAAAGGCATTTCATTTCTCCCTTGGCTCTCTTCCACTCAAGACTAACTCTGGTGACATACACATCATTACCTGTGCTTCCTTCTATGAGTGACAATGAGTGATGGGACATAAATCTGGAAAAAGCCAAATGAGACGTCTGCATTGGGGCAGCATTGAAAACTTTTAAGTGACATGTTGTGAGCCATGGTTAAGGAAGGTTGATCTGCTGAAGGACTAAAGCGGGAGAAAGTCTGAAGCAGAAGTTAATTATAAGATTTCAACAAGTACAGTCTAGGTAATAATAAAAGTAACAGTGGGGCCGGGCATGGTGGCTCACGCCTGTAATCCCAGCACTTTGGGAGGCTGAGGCGGGTAGATCACTCAAAATTTCAGGAGTCCCGGATCAGCTTGGCCAACATGCTGAAACCCTGTCTCTACTAAAAATAAAAAGTTAGCCAGGCATGGTGGCACACACCTGTAATCCCAGCTACTCAGGAGGCTGAGACAGCAGAACTGCTTGAACCTGGGAGGCGGAGGTTGCAGTGAGCCAAGATCATGCCACTGCACTCTAGCCTGGACAACAAGAGTGAAACTACGTCTCAAAAAAAAAAAAAAAAGTAACTGAGTATGGAAAAGGGGTGGCATTGATAAGACTGACAGAACTGGTCAACAGGAAGATACAGCAGTAGTACAAGGTGCAAATCACACCATCAAGAAAGTGAACAGACAACCCACAGAATGGGAGAAACCATTTGCAGATCATGTAACTAATGAGTGACTTGCATCCAGAATACCTAAAGAACTCTTATGACTCAATAATAAAAAGATACATAACCCAATTGAAAAACAGATAAAGGATTTGAAGAGACATTTCTCCACAGAAGATACACAAATAACCAATAAGCATATGAAAACCGCTCAACATCATTAGTAATTAGAAAAATGCAGATCAAAACTACAAAACACCCCTTCTCATTCACTAAGATGGCTGTGAAAAGACAGACAGACAGTAACAAGTGTCGGCGAGGATGTGTAGGGATTAGAACCCCCATACATTGTTGGTGGGCATGTAAAATGGTACAGCTACTGTGGAACAGTGTGACAGTACCTCAGGAAGTTAAACACAGTTACCACGTAGTCCAACAGTTCTCCTAGGTACACACCCAAGAAAAATGAAAACATATGTCTACACAAAAACTTGTACATGAATGTTCATAACTGCATTACTCTTAAAAATCAAAAAGTGAAAACCATCATAAGTTCCATCAACTTATGAATGGACAAACGGGATATATCCTTAGAATAGAATATTTGGCAATAAAAAAGAATGAAATACTTATAGATGTGACAACACGGCTGGCACTTGAAAACGTTACGCTAAATGAAAGAGGTCGGACACAAAAGGTCATATCGTGTATGACTCCATTTACATGAAATGTCCAGAATAGACAAAGCCATAGAGACAGAAAGTAGATTCGTGGCTGGGGGTAGAAGAAATGGGGAGCAACTGCTAATTGGGTTTGAGGAGACAAAAGTTCAAAAATTAGATTGTGGTGATGGGTATACAAATCTGTAAAAATACTAAAAAAAAAAAAAACCCTCTTTATTGCTTATGAATTATGTCTCTATAACGTTGTTTAAAAAAGAGTAATGTGGCCAGGTGCAGTGGCTCACGCTTGTAATCCCAGCACTTTGGGAGGCCGAGGCGGGTGGATCACAAGGTCAGGAGATCGAGACCAGCCTGACTAACATG
>NW_012122931.1:8477560-8485156 GCF_000951035.1 Colobus angolensis palliatus
AAAAAAAAAAAAAAAAGAAATAAATAAATAAAATAAAGAGTAATGCAAGGCAAACTGATGTACCAATGCTGACTTTGAAGTTTCATGACTGAGTGACTAGGAAAATGTCATCATTAATAGGAAATAACAGCAACTACTATTTATGATACACATATACAAATAAACTGCTTCATACAGACATTGTACAAAGTCTATGCAAAGCACTTTAGATGTTCTGTCTCACTTAATCTTCACAGCAACCCACTCAATAGGTATTTTTTACTTCCATTGTACAGAATTGGAGATAGACAAAAAAGCTAAGCAACTTAAGGTCATGTAACTGGTAAGGAGTAAAGTTGAGATTTAAATCCAAAGCACTTGTTCAGGCCCACTATAGTTTAAGAGGTGGAAAGAAAAGGTGAATATAATTTTTTCTTTTTTTTTTTGAAATGGAGTCTCACTCTGTCGCCCAGGCTAAAGGGCAGTAGCTCCACTTCGGCTCACTGCAACCTCTGCCTCCCCGATTCAAGCAATTCTCCTGCCTCAGCCTCCTGAGTAGCTGGAACCACAGGTGTGTGACACCATGCCCCGCTAATTTTTGTATTTTCAGTAGAGATGGGGTTTCACCATGTTGGCCAGGCTGGTCTCAAACTCCTGACCCTCATGTGATCCACCCACCTCAGCCTCCCAAAGTGCTGGGATTACAGGTGTGAACCACTGTGCCTGGCTGTGAATATCATTATAGTTTGAGAGTATGGAAAGTAAACGTGAATATCATTTTCACAAATAATCTAAATAACCTTATTATATACAATGCATTCATAAACTTTAGCACACTGACCATCCTTAGACTTAAGATGGCCCAGGCCAGGCATGGTGGCTCACGCCTGTAATCCCAGCACTTTGGGAGGCCGAGGCAGGCAGATCACCAGGTCAAGAGATGGAGACCATCCTGTCCAACATGGTGAAACCCAGTCTCTACTAAAAATACAAAAAAATTAGCTGGGCGTGGTGGCCAGCGCCTGTAGTCCCAGCTACTTGGGAGGCTGAGGCAGGAGAATCGCTTGAACCCAGGAGGCAGAGGTTGCAGTGAGCTGAGATCGCACCACGCACTCCAGCCTGGGCAACATAGCAAGACTCCATCTCAAAAAAAGAAAAAAAAGATGGCTGGGCATGGTGGCTCATGCCTGTAATCCCAGCACTGTGGGAGCATGAGGTGGTAGATCACCTGTGGTCAGGAGTTTGAGACCGGCCTGACCAACAAGGCGAAACGCTGTCTTTACTAAAAATACAAAATTAGCCGGGCATGCTGGCAGATGCCTGTAATCCCAGCTACTCTGGAGGCTGAGGCAGAGAATTGCTTAAACCTGGGAGGTGGAGGTTGCAATGAACTGAGATCCCGCCACTACACTCCAGCCCGGGCGACAAAGCCAGACTCTATCTCAAAAAAAAAAAAAAAGATACCAGCGGTTTTATGTCACTTTGTGCATGTATTTTATTTTTTTAATCCAATAGCAACAGTTCTAAAACAAACACACCAATCCCAGCCTGTTCCACTCTGCTTCTTAAAAGCTATATTTGGCTTTTTAAAAGCAGATGAAGGGCAACATATTGAAGAAATCTTGAACTAGATGACCTTCAGATTCCCTCCAACTTTGATGACTTTAATAGCAGCCACTATTTATTATTCAGCTGAGGAACTCTAAGTCAAATTTTATACGTGATTTAAACACCAATTAAACATCCTAAAAACACAGATGACAGCAATATAATAGGGAAGCAGACCCACTAGCTACTTATTGTGAAGTCCTTCAGAGATTTCTTTAATCAGAGCATATGGTAATTTGCATGCTTACTATAGAAAGCAAATTTAAACATAGTAAATGTTGCTTCAGTAAATTTAAAGCCTGGCACAAATGTACAAAAATACCAATTCCCTATGCCTACTCTTTACATTAGTGAAATGCTTTCGAGTTCACAGAGCACACTATGTAAACCTACATTGTGTAACACTCCCGTATCATTGCATCCTTTTGAAAGATGAGTAAACTGAAGCTCAAATTAAAAGACCTGCCCGTGGTTACACACCTCAGCAATGGCATGTCAGGATTCAAACAGCAGCCTAACTCCAAATCTAACATTTTTCTAAGTTAAAAAAAAAAAAAAAAAAATCACTTGGCAGAAAAATTTATCTGACATTAAATGTTCTATTAGTGCAAATTATGTCATTGGTGGGCCTTAGAATGCGTAATATCTCTTCAGAAGAGAAGAAAGAATCTTCTGCTCTAGAGGAATTAAATATCTTAACAAAATACATTATTATTTTTGCTAAAAGAGAAATGATTACAGTAAGCAATTTTTAACAATGGTATTATGAGCAAGTTTATAGCTTACCTAATGCAAAGCTGTATTCCTGGGATAAAGTTCCTTATGCCATGGCCATCAAAAAGCAATATGAATAGAATGAGGAAGAAGAACCCATTTCAGTTTTGCTTCAAATAAAATCACATTGACTTCTGGAAGGAAGAGTAACAGTGAAAATGTAAAAGAGATGCTATGATGCTGTGTACATGTATATTTGCTAATAAACACTAGAGATGTACATTAGTGGTAGAAAGAAAAGTAATCAAGACTGGCATTTTTGGTTATATTAAATTCATTCTGCAACTCTGTAGCTCCTGCCTTTGTATTTTTTAAAAAAAATAAACTTATTTTGTAATAATTTTAAATTTTCAAAACAATTGAAAAGACAGTTCATAATTCCCGTATACCTCTCATCCATTACTGTGGCGTATTTGTTAAAACTAGAAAACCAACATGGTCAATGACTATGTAATTTTGCAGAATTAACATATCCTTTGGAAGAGCGCTATTGGTCTCCCGACCATTGTCAATCAGTATTCTTCTATTTTTTTCCTAATTAGAACACTTTGGCCAAATAACTTAGTAAAATCTATTTTAAGATGTTTTTTAAAAAAAACAAGCCACCTGCTTTGTGAAGTTTGATTCACGACTCCCTTCAATTTTAAGCCACGGCTGAATGTTTTACTTAAAAATTTCCAGGACAAACATTCCATTACAGCAAATTCTCTGAGATTCAAAAGAGAAGGTAATGTTCTAGAAACTAACCCTCCATTCATCAATCATCCTTCCATCAAATTTCAATAAAGCCAAGGAAGTGTTTTTAACTGTGCCCTCATGGGCATTAGAATTCAGGATAAGAAGTTGAAATCAAGAAAGCAGAAGGCAGAAACGGCACTCATTTCATGAAATTAACAACATATCGACAAATTTTTAAAAATCTTATTTCCTCAATATGTTACAAATAAGACAAAAGCCCCTATTCTAACTGCAAATATAAACAGAGTGAAAAGGAAAAGTTCAGGCCCAGCGCAGTGGTTTACACCTGTAATCCCGGCACTTTGGGAGGCCAAGGCAGGTGGATCATTTGAAGTCAGGAGTTTGAGACCAGTCTGGCCAACATGGTGAAACCCTGTCTCTACTAAAAATACAAAAATTAGCTGTGTATGGTGGCAGGCGCCTGTAATCCCAGCTACTTGGGAGGCTGAGGCAGGAGAATCGCTTGAACCCGGGAGGTGGAGGTTGCAGTGAGCAGAGATTGCACCACTGCGCTCTAGCCTGGGCGACAGGGCGAGACTCCATCACAAAAAAAAAAAAAGAAAAGGAAAAGTTCATGAAAATGATACTATTCAATTAATTTTCAGACATGCATTTTTTCACATTTTAAAATTCATGAAATCAGAATGTGATCACCAGGTGGCAGTTTTAATAGTTGTCGCAGCCTGAGACAATGACAGAGAACTGCTGAGGTCCTCATCAATGTTCTTGACACAAAGGATGACACGCTAGAAAAAATATGGACACACTCTGAACTGAAAAGTATAAAGAGTAGAACTTGGAATGTTAACTTTAATGAATACTTTAACCAAGTTATTCTTATTTTTCCTTTGTATATACATGCATTAGCACAGGCATTGATACCATTTTTTAGTGTCTAAGTCTAAAAGTGTTTTCAATAATAAAAAGTCTAAAACGATAAGAGCGCATTAAGCCATAGTTTAATTAGCAGGGTTTCTCTCTTCCTTAGTGGTACATGAAATAGTCAACAGCATCTAGGATTCAATGAAATAAACTAGTAATTCAGTTGCGATATCTTATTAGAAAGTTTGATAAACTACCTTAAAGGCAAACAGGTTAAATAGAGATTTTAAAAAACAAAAAACCCACAAAGGCATCCCCCATAAGAAAACTCAAGAAATAACACATAATTTTGCATTATAATAAAAGGGCTATTTTTCAACCTTATGAGTTTTCTTCCTGTGAAGAGTATAATTATCAAGTATCCTACTTATGAGCAGATTCTTGCACTGATTCCAAGAAAGGCGGAGGGAAGACAGTCAGGGCAGAAAGTAAGTAGAAAGCTTGAGGAAGATGTTAACCATATCCATTTAACTAAACTTTTCTAAGAACCTCAGCTGTACCCACTGCTGTAAAGAGAGTAGGAATCAATAAACACAGGCTCAACTAGATGTTCTTAACAGCTACAGAATGAATTTTGAAAAATTACACGTAAAAGGAGCTTATTGGTTTCAGGAGTCTCCAATGAATACTGTTTTTGTTTTTTTGTACTGTATAAAATATACATAAAACTTTAAGACTTAACAATTTTAATCATTCTTAAGAGTCCAATTCAGTGAAGTACATTCACAACATTGTGCAATCATCACAACCCATTTTCAGACTTTATTCATCATCCCCCAAAACTCTGTTCTGTATCCATTAAGCACTAACTCCTCTCCCCAGCCCCTGGTAAGCTATTCCACTTTCTGTCTCTTAATTGGTTTGCTCTAGGTACTTCATTTAAGTGCTCTCAAACAATATTTGTTCTTTTGTGTGTGCTTTATTTCTCCTGTGGTACTTTTGTAAAGCAAATAATAAATCCCCGATTATTAGGTTTCTTACAATTTAACTGGAAATGCTGACACAATCTCTGAACTAAGCATGCAGCTCTCCCAGAAACTCTGCTACTGATCGAGTAGCCCCAAAGATCTCAGTCTGATCCTTCCTTAGCCTGTAGACAGGCCTGTTAATCAGCTGTAACTCAAAGAGCAGGCTCCAGAGATCCTGGAGACCATCCCGTGGTAAGTAGATGGAGTGAAGGGATTTGGGAAGCCGTGCAGGCCTGAAAAACCACAGGTGAGAAAAGGCTAGGACTCATCAAGCTGCTCTGGCCCTAAAATGGGCCTCCTGTCTCCCTGACAGGCTCTCTCGCAGTCTGACACTTATGTTGGGCGGCACCTGTCAGAGCTCAGGCCAAACTGCGGTCGAGTCACTGAGAGTGTCACCAGTGCAGGGAGCTTCACGGGGTCATGAGTCACCTTCCATGGCTCAGAGGTCTGGGCAGCCCTGCCCTACCCAGACAAACTCAGCTAGGAAACAGAAACAAGAGGAAAAAAAAAGTTGGAAGAAAGAGAGAAACAGACAGATGGCCAAAAAGCCAGACTGACAGGCCCTGAATTAGAGCAAGGGCTGAGTGGCAGAGACAGGGTGAACAGACACAGAAGCAAGGTGGACACAGATATAAAACAGGATCCAGATACCCCGAGAAAGACAAAGTGGAGAGAAATATCAGGTTGGCAGGGACCTAGCTGAAAGACAAAAAGGGCAGGTTACAACAGGTGACAGAGACAGCAACCGGGGTGAAACAGAAGGAAAAAGAAGATCAGAGAAGTCCGGGCGCAGGCTTTTTGCCAGCTCGGCTCTTCAGGCTTCACGCATTGGTGGCTCGAACCCGAGGCCGTCAAGCCGCGCCCACCCTACGCCCCGAAAGGCCAGCGGACGGACAGGGGCAGGATCTCTAAGCGCTGTGGCCGGCGAAGCTCCGCTGCCGCGAGGGTGACCTTGGGCGAGAAGCTGCCCCAAAGGCCTTGGTATCGCGGTCTGCGCGCCGCGTGGGCAGGAGACTGCGGGATTCGGAGCTGGGGCGCCGGGACCCCAACCTTCCGCGCGGGGCTTTAGCATGCCGGTCCACGGAATGGGCCTGGCGGAGCAAGCGGCGCGTGCGTCGGGGCCTGCAAAGGAGCCCTTAACTCCCTCACCAACTTCTCCTCCCTTACCCTTGCCGCCCGTGGTCCTGGCCACTCAGTACCTACCAAGGGCTCAGCGCTCACATCCCCCGTCCAAGAGATCCTCTCCGCCGCCGGCGCAGGCCTGTTCTAGCCTTCGCTGCCGCAACAGATTCAGCCTGTGCCTCAGCCCCCGGAAACGCTTCCAGGTCCCGCCCCCGAAACTGACAGTGCTTCCGGGGGTGCGTCAGACAGAAAGAGGAGTGCGCATGCGGGATTCACTGTTTGCGCTAGGCGTCCGGAGAGAGCGCATAGGTAACGGGCGCCTGCGCAGTACAGTCTCGAGCGGGTCAATCAATTTTAGGCACTGACTAAGCTGTTGAAAATAGGGGAGCAGATACCGAGTTCTAAATCTTCTCAAAACCTTGACATAGGCCAGGCGCGGTAGCCCACGCCTGTAATCCCAGCACTTTTGGAGGCCGAGGCGGGAAGATCGCTTGAGGCTGGAGTTCGAAACCATCCTGGCCAACATGGTGAAATCCTGTCTCTACAAAACATACAAAAATTAGCTGAGTGTGGTTGCTGGCGCCTGTAATCCCAGCTATTTGGGAAGCTGAGACGAGAATTGTCTGAACCCGGGAGGCAGAGGTTGCAGTGAGGTGAGATCATGCCACTGCACTCCTGCCTGGGCACAGAGCAAGACTCTTAACAACAACAACAAAACAAAAACACCTTGACCTCCGTCTCTTCTGCAAACAAACGAAAACCTTGACCTCAGTTTGCCAGGTGGAGATTATCTCCAAATTCATTTCTGCCTCCACAGCACCCATCCAGCTTTTTGGCGTGTAGTAGATGTTCAGTAAATGTTCAATGAAAGGACCAGTGCCTTTCCGTGGGCTGCGTTGTGCTGGGCACTGGGGTCACACAGATGGTGGGACAGAAACGATCTCTCTAGCCTCCAGTTCTCCCACTCCTTCCCAAAACCCTCCATACCTCTTCTCACCCCTTTCTTCCCCCCTGCCCCACCATGTTAGTGTAGAAGAGAGATAGGTCTTTAGCAGTGGGACTCTTACCTTTGGACCAGTTTACAGACCAAGTGCCCTCTTTGTAGAAGAACTAATTTATACCTGAAATCCTGGCAGCTGAAGAGATGTGGTCATAATGCCTTCTGGATTTAGGGTGGATGTTCTCGCGGGCTAGACATGCCCCTTTGATAATTGTCTGTCTTAGTTTAAGCTGATTGGTTTCCCAGCTATTATGCTTGTCTTGCTTGTTGTTGGGCCCTAGGACACAGGAGTGTAGCTTTCCTAGAGAGAATTCTAAAAAGAAAAGAAAAGAAAAGAAAAAATTTCTAGAAAACAAATATGGAAGCACAGAAATGGGAATGGACGCAGAACAGCTTGTCAAAGATTCTACTTCAAACATGTATGCTCCAGCCCCCCAGCCTTTTTTTTTTGAGACAAAGTCTTGCTCTGTTGCCCAGGCTGGAGTGCAGTGGCGCAATCTCGGCTCACTGCAACCTCCGCCTCCC
>NW_012122931.1:8485360-8509155 GCF_000951035.1 Colobus angolensis palliatus
TACAGGTGCCCGCCAGCACGCCAGGCTAATTTTTGTATTTTTAGTAGAGACGGGGTTTCACCATCTTGGCCAGGCTGGTCTCAAACTCCTGACCTCATGATCCACCCACCTTGGCCTCCCAAAGTGCTGGGATTACAGGTGTGAGCAACTGCGCCCAGCCTAGTTGAGTATACTCTTTAAGTGTTTTGCCACTTTTATTCCTGCCTGTAAGCAGACCTGAAGTTGGGAAGTTCAACGGCCATCATGTGCCTATGAAGTGGTAAGTAAATGCTAAGGCTGGCAAAGCAGGAAGATTGAGAGA
This sequence comes from Colobus angolensis palliatus, assembly GCF_000951035.1. Taxonomy (NCBI): domain Eukaryota; kingdom Metazoa; phylum Chordata; class Mammalia; order Primates; family Cercopithecidae; genus Colobus; species Colobus angolensis. Next base: position 8,485,662 of record NW_012122931.1, read on the forward strand.
ACCTAGTTTCCATATGACATTAGGCCACAGTTCCAGCTTTGGACACCCTTAAATGTTTTGTTGCATGAGACAAATAAACTTCTTACTTGGACTTTATTTCTGGCAATATTGAGGACTATATATTTCCAAATATTACTGCAACAAAATATATAAAATTGCTAGAAGAAATATTTAGAATACCCTCTTAAACGCATGGATACACTTGCAAAAAAAAGTCAGGAAAATTATCTGAAGCTAGGAGGAAAACAAGAACACAGGCCTGGGAAGTCAAACAACTGATGTTCAGAAATTATGCAGAGGTAAAGTCTGCATCTGTTCCGATCCATTGGTGCATGCCCTGTACTGACAAATATTTTCAAAATTATCTCTGGAGATAGGTAAACACTGATACTGCTACCAACTATAGGAGCATTCACCTGGGTCCAGACAGGATTAAAGTCAAATTGCAACATCAGGTTGGGACTCAAGAAGAAATATGTCCTCAGGTGAAGGATAAACTATAGGGGAAAAAATCTGCCATACAGAGGTAGGCAGCAGTTAAAGATGTCTCTCTGTGCCTTGGTTCTGAGCAGAAGGGGAAATCATTCCCCTGGAGGATTCATGGCTAAAAAGTCTGGCTATCACATGGCCACACAATTTGCATAGTTCAAAAGCCCACAATCTGAACATTTTACTTTGAAATGAACCTGGGTAGGTGGTGCCTACAGTATATGGCCAAAACACAAATCTCTGAAAGAACCTGCTGGCAACCCAGGCTTCAAAGAATTCCCACAGATAGGGTTCTAAATAAATATGAACTCACAACTGGAAACCACAAACCCCCTGAGGAAATAAGCAGAGAAGACAAGCAGTAGAGGTGGATCCACACCAGCTTTAGATATTCGATATTTTAGAACCAGAATATAAAACAAGCATGCTTAGAAAAACAAAGGGGCTAAAAGCACAAGTATCAAGAAACTCTTGAAAAATTGCCAGGCAGCCGGGCATGGCAGCTCATGCCTATAATCCCAGCACTTTGGGAGGCTGAGGCAGGCAGATCACTTGAGGTCAGGAGTTCAAGGCCAGCCTGGCCAACATGGTGAAACCCCATCTCTACTAAAAATACAAAAAAAAAAAAAAAAAAAAGAGAAAGAAAAAAAATGGCCGGGTGTAGTGGCTCGTGCCTGTAATCCCAGCACTTTGGGAGGCTGAGGTGGGCAGATCACCTGAGGTCAGGAGTTCGAGAGCAGCTTGGTCAACATGATGAAACCCTGTCTCTACTAAAAATACAAAAATTAGCTGGGTGTGGTGGTGCGTGCCTGTAATCCCAGCTACCCAGGAGGCTGAGGTAGAAGAATCTCTGGAACCTGGGGCGGGGGCAGAGGCTGCAGCAAGCCGAGATTGTGCCACTGAACTCCAGCCTGGTGACAGAGCAAGACTCCATCTCAAAACAAAACAAAACAAAAACAAAAAAATTAGCCAAGCGTGGTGGTGGGCGACTGTAATCCCAGCAACTTGCGAGGATGAAGTGGAAACATGAGATTAAAAAAAAAAAAATCTAGTTATACACTATTTAAAACACAAACCTAAAGAAAATTTGAGGTCGGGCATGGTGGCTCCCACCTGTAATCCTAGCACTTTGTGTCATGTGCGTCCGTGTGAAGAGACCACCAAACAGGCTTTGTGTGAGCAATAAAGCTTTTTAATCACCTGGGTGCAGGCGGGCTGAGTCAGAAAAGAGAGTCAGCGAAGGGAGATAAGGATGGGGCTGTTTTATAGGATTTGGGTAGGTAAAGGAAAATTCCAGTCAAAGGGGGGTTGTTCTCTAGCAGGCAGGAGTAGGGGTCACAAGGTGCTCAGTGGGGGAGCTTTTTGAGCCAGGATGAGCCAGAAAAACGAGTTTTACAAGGTAATGTCATTGCTTAAGACAAGGACCAGCCATTTTCACTTCTTTTGTGGTGGAATGTCATCAGTGAAGGCAGGGCAGGGCATTTTCACTTCTTTTGTGATTCTTCAGTTACTTCAGGCCATCTGGGCATATACGTGCAAGTCACAGGGGATGTGATGGCTTGGCTTGGGCTCAGAGGCCTGATACTTTGGGAAGCAAGTGGATCACTTGAGCCCAGGTGTTTAAGACTAGCCAAGGCAACATGGTGAAACCCCATCTCTACAAAAAATGGTGTGGTGGTACACACCTGTAATCCCAGCTACTTGGGAGACTGAGGTGGAAGGATCACCTGAGCCCAGGAGGTTGAGGCTGCAGTGGGCCATGACCATGCCACTGCACTTGAGCCTGAGCAACAGAGTGAGACCCGTCTCAAAAAAAGAGAAAAAAAGAAAGAAAAGGAAAAAAAGAAAAATTGAGGTAAAGGAATGGCAAAAGAGATTCTGTGCTGGTTAAATTATATTAACATCTGATAAATAAGGATGGTTGTGGCAGCTCATACCCCTAATTGCAGCTCTTTGGAAGGCCTAGGTGAGAGGATCACTTAAGGCCAGGAGTTTGAAACCAGCCTGGGCAATATAGTGAGACCCTGTCTCTATAAAATTAAAAAATTTCAGCCTGAGCAACATAGTGAGATGCTCTCTCTTCAAGAAATAAAAAAATTAGCCAAATATGGTGCCACACATCTGTGGTCTCAGCTACTTGAGAGGCTGAGGTGGAAGGATTACTTGAGCCCAGGAGATCAAGGCCACAGGGTGCCATGATTGCACCACTGCGTTACAGCTTGGGCAATAGAGTAAGACCCTATCTCAAAAAAAAAAAGCCAGTCTGGTGACACCTGTAGTCCAGGTTGGAGCACAGCTTTCAGAACCATTGCTCTCTCCCTCTGCCACAAGAAGAGCGTGTCCCAGGTGGGACTGATTATTCTTCCTTCCTGGGTCCCCGGATGAAGAGAATATAGAATAAAGAATGGAGACTGGGCGCGGTGGTTCATGCCTGTAATCCCAGCACTTTGGGAGGCCAAGACGGGTGGAACATGAGGTCAGGAGATCGAGACCATCCTGGCTAACATGGTGAAACCCTGTCTCTACTAAAAAACACAAAAAAATTAACTGGGCGTGGTGGAGGGCGCCTGTAGTCCCAGCTGCTCGGGAGGCTGAAGCAGGAGAATGGTGTGAACCTGGAAGGCGGAGCTTGCAGTGAGCTGAGATCACACCACTGCACTCCAGCCTGGGCAACCAGTGAGACTCCGTCTCAAAAAAAAAAAAAAAAGAATGGATAGTGCCACAAATGACACACAAAAGTCATATAACGTAAGTGAGAAATTAACTGTTTGTAAGCTGCAGAAATTTTTGAAGGTAGATGTGTTCGGGTAGCTTTCTTTCACTAATGTATTTTTATTATTTTTTGAGACAGAGTTTCACTTTTGTTGCCAGGCTGGAGTACAGTGGCACAATCTTGGCTCACCACAACCTCCGCCTTCTGGGTTCAAGCGATTCTCCTGCCTCAGCCTCCCAAGTAGCCGGAATTACAGGCGTGCGCCACAACGTCCAGCTAATTTTGTACTTTTAGAGATGGGGTTTCTCCATGTTGGTCAGGCTGGTCTCAAACTCCTGACCTCAGGTGATCCGCCCGCCTCGGCCTCCCAAACTGCTGGAATTACAGGCATGAGTCACTGTGCGCGGCCTCACTAATGTATTATGAAACATGCATCATTTCCAGGTGGGCACTTGAAGAGTGAGTGAATGATTCATACTATCATGCTGTTACTATGGCCTAACCTAGCAAAAGATGAGTAATACAAATAGGTGATTTATAATGAGAAAAGGTTAAGCTCACCAGGAGTACATAATACTTCTAAATCGTATCCATATAAAAATACAGCTTCAGGCTGGGTGCAGTGGCTCACTCCTGTAATCCCAGCACTTTGGGAGGCTGAGGTGGGTGGATCACATGAGGTGAGGAGTTTAAGATCAGCCTGGTCAACACAGTGAAACTCCGTCTCTACAAAAAATACAGAAATTAGCCAAGCATGGTGGTGCATGCCTGTAATCCCAGGTACTTGGGAGGCTAAGGTAGGAGAATCACTCGAACCCAGGAGATGGAGGTTGCAGTGAGCTGATATCGTGCCATTGCACTCCAGCCTGGGCGACAAGAGTGAAACTATGTCTCAAATATTTATATATATTATATAGATATAAAATATATATATATAGCTTCAAACTATCATATGAATATTGATACAACTATAAGAAGAAATAGATAAATTCACTCTCATGTGGAGATTATGCAACTCATTAGTTGTTATGGTTTCAGTGTATGTGTCCCTCCAATATTTGCATGTTGAAACCTAATCTCCAAGGTGATAATATTAGAAGGTGGGGCCCTTGAGAAGGTGATTTGTCATGAGGGACCCACCCTCATGAATGGGATTAATGACCTTATAAAAGAACTGCATGGAAGCTGTTCACCCTGTTTTGCCCTTTCTGCCCCTTCCATCCCTCCCACCATGTGAGGACACCACTGTCCTCCTCTCTGGAGGACTCAGCTTTCAGGGTGTCATCTTGGAAGTCAAGGCTGGGCCCTCATCAGACACAAAACATGCTGGCACCTTGAACAATAACTGGCTCATGGTTATGGACCTTCCAGCTTCCATAACTGTGAGCAATAAATGAATGCTATTTTATGAATTACCCAGTCTCAGGTATTTTGTTATAGCAGCACAAACAGACTGAGAGAGGATATAGGTAGAACTCTGCACAGAAGAACTGGATAATGTACATCATTTTATTGTATGACATGTTTAGAACAGTTATAAAAATTGTGTGGTAGGCCATAAAGCAACCCCCCAAAAATTTCAAAGAAATAAAATCACCTGGGTTATGTCTCTTACCTCAGAGGAATTCAGTAAGGAATTGACAACAAAATAATACAAAATATTCCCTATTTGGACACTTAACAACACACATGAAAATAAGTAACAGGTAAAGAATTAAAAAAGAAAGAAAAAGAGAGAGAGAGAGAGAGAAAGCAAGCAAGCAAGCAAGGAAGGAAATAAGTAACAGGTGGCTGGGCACGGTGGCTCATGCCTGTAATCCCAGCACTTTGGGAGGCTGAGGTGGGTGGATCACCAGGTCAGGTTTGAGACCAGCCTGGCCAATATGGTGAAACCCCGTCTCTAATAAAAATACAAAAATTAGCCCGGCATGGTGGTGCACACCTGTAATTCCAGCTACTCGGGAGACTAAGGCAGGAGAATTACTTGAACCCAGGAGGCGGAGTTTGCAGTGAGTCAAAATCACGCCACGGCACTCCAGCCTGAGCGACAGACCAAGACTCTGTCTAGGGGGGAAAAAAAGAAAGAGAGAAAAATATGTAACAGGTTAAAAAAGAGATCCTAATGAAAATTTTAAAATATTTATAATTGAATGATTATAAAAACACTACCTTCCAAATCTGTGTTGTCAGCAAAAAAAGTTTTAAGGGGGAAATTTATATCCAACAATTCTGATAAAAGAAGAAAGGTCTAAGTTAATGAGTTAATCACTTAAAAGGTTAGAAAAAGGAAGCAAAGTAAACTCAAGGAAAGACACAGGAAATGAAAAGGTAAGTTTGTATATTAATTAGAAAACAGAGATACAGGCCGGGCGCAGTGGCTCAAGCCTGTAATCCCAGCACTTTGGGAGGCCCAGACGGGCGGATCACAAGGTCAGGAGATCGAGACCATCCTGGCTAACACGGTGAAACCCCGTCTCTACTAAAAAATACAAAAAACTAGCCGGGCGAGGTGGCGGGCACCTGTAGTCCCAGCTACTCGGGAGGCTGAGGCAGGAGAATGGCGTGAACCCGGGAGGCGGAGCTTACAGTGAGCTGAGATCTGGCCACTGCACTCCAGCCTGGGCGACAGAGCAAGACTCCGTCTCAAAAAAAAAAAAAAAAAGAATACAGAGATACAATAAGGAAGACCAATAAATCCCAAAGTTAGGTTTCTGAATTGACTAATAAAACTGATCTCAGGCAAGACTGATAAGATATATATAACATAGAGAAAGATTTACAGAGATATCTTTGAGATATATATATCATAGATCATAGAGAGTATCTCTCAAAGATATCTCTGGAAATCTCTCTGTATGTATTATCTACCTAGAGAAGAGAGAATAAACAAACCTCCTATTTAAGCCACTGTTTTGGGGATTTTCTTTTGTTTGCTGACAGATATGTTTTCAACTGATAAACCAATCAGTTTGAGAGCAGACTGTAGAGGCAAGAGGCAAGTGCAGAGTTAGCTATTGTTAAATAATAACTGCAAACTTAGTGGATTAAAAGGATAATAATTTGTCCTTCTTCAGCTTTAAACTGCATCTCTTGTGGAGCTTGGTTTTTCTGTCTGCAGGTTGGGGGCCAAGTCTGCTCCACGTGTATTCATTTAGGCAGGTCCAGGCTAAAGGGACAGCAGCTACCCGGGAAAAGCTCATCTCCTGATGATGTCAGAGGGGCTAAAGCGAAAGTCCTACCCTGCAAACACGTTTTAAGCCTTCGTGGATGTCTTACTTGCTAATATTCTATTGGCCGATGCAAGTCACATGATAGCCCAAAGTCAAGGGCAGGAAGTGCACTTGACCTCTAGAGGGAGAAACTAAAACATCATATGAAAACAGACATATACACAGGGAGGGGTGAAGGATTGGGAACAATAAGCCAATTGACCAGAGTCGCCATCTTACAATTGTTCAAATTCCTCCCGCATGAAAAGCACATTCACCTCAATCCCGAGAAATCTTCCGAAATCTTATCGAGACTTAAAATCCTCATAAGGATCAAAGTTCAAAGTCATGTGATCTACATCGGATCCAGATGTGGCTCCTCTGGGTTCTAAAACATCTACGAACTAGAAAGACAATTGTCTGCCTTCTCACCCTCACACCCAACACACAGTGATAGAATAGGAATAAGATAACTGCAATAAACACTCTCATTTGAAAATAGTTAAGAATGGGAGGCGCATAGCAGTCAGTCACTGGTCAACAGCAATTTCAAAATCCCAGTGGACAAATATTGCCAGGTCTCACTATGCTAGTATTAAGGCCCTTGATTTCTCCTTGAGAGTAGCTCCTCAGTCAATTCTCTACAGCTGTTGGTTCCACCCTCTGGGAAATTCATCCTTTTACAACAACTCCCTTGCTAATTCTGAAGCATGTCTTGAAGATAGCATTGAAAAATATGCACTATTTTTTTGTGGCTGATTAACTTTCTCAGGTTGCTACATTCCTAGAGAGGGTTGGGGAGATCTCAGCTGGGCGAGGTGGCTCATGCCCGTAATCCCAGGACTTTGGGAGGCCAAGGCGGGTGGATCACGAGGTCAGGAGTTCGAGACCAGCCTGGCCAATATGATGACACCCTGTCTCTACTAAAAATACAAAAATTAGCCAGGCATGATGGTGTGCGCCTGTAGTCCAGCTACTCAGGAGGCTGAGGCAAAAGAATCGCTTAAATCTGGGAGGTGGAGGTTGTGGTGAGCCGAGATTGTGCAACTGCACTCCAGCCTAGGTGACACAGTGAGACTCCCTCTCAAAAAAAAAAAAAAACAGGAAGAAAGTCGGGGAGATCTCTGCCTCTTTCCATCCAGACTGATGGCACTTTTGCTAGTACATAGCCCTCAAAGACATTATAGATTTTCTATGTATTTGATTCCAGTCAACTTCATAAGACAAAGGTATACTTTCTCAACATGTGCCTCTTTCTATAGACTCAACGTGCTTACTGGCACTTTAGGGGTGTTAAAATTTTGTGGGACCATACCCTTAATACCTCTTAATCTTTCTAGAAGCCTTTTTGTCAGCTGAAAGAATCCATGCCCTTGATTTGATTTTTGTTTCCAAATTGTATTTTGACATAAGAATCTTTCACTGTCTGGAGAGGCTGGACGTTAGAAACCTTTATTTTTCCAACCTGGCAATTTCTGGACTCCATATTCTCCCTAATTATTGCTTGTGAAATTGGCCATTTTTTTTTTTTTTCTGGGCACATCTCCTTCTTATAGTAGTGTCTTTTCAAATTTATCTAACATAAAGAAAGTCCTACCTTTTTTTTTTTTTTTTTGAGACAGAGTCTCTCTCTGTCGCCTAGGCTGGAGTGCAGTGGCATGATCTCGGCTCACTGCAACCCCCGTCTCCCGGGTTCAAGCAATTCTCCTGCATCAGCCTCCTGAGTAGCTGGGACCACAGGCCGTGCCACCATGCCCGGCCAATTTTTATATTTTTAGTAGAGACAGGGTTTCTCTGTGTTGGCCAGGCTGGTCTCAAACTCCTGACCTCAGGTGATCCACCTGCCTCGTCCTCCCAAAGTGCTGTGATTACAGGCCTGAGCCACCGTGGCCAGCCAAGAAAGTCCTACTTTTGACATTTTGCCTCTAAATATCTTCTTCCAACTCTAAAACTTCATTAGATACATTGTTCTCATTCAAATCTTCATACACAGGAGTTTTACTAAATGTTTCCCACTACTTAACACAGGCTGCCTTTTCCTGTTTCCTATAAGTTTTCTCACCACTTTCCAGCCCCCTGTAAATATTTCTTTGTTGCTTATTGCCTGGTCCCAAACCCAGTGCCTCATATTTGAGGATTTTATGATGGCAGGCTCCCAGTTTCAGTACCGATGACTGCATCCACCTGCTGTTATTACAAAACAATCCACCGCAAAGCTCAGTGGCTTACAACAGTAATTACTTATTCTCATTCGTGTGTCTGCAGATCAGTTAAGGGCTGGCTGGTTTAAGCTGGGCTCAACTGGGCAGCTCTGCTTCAGGCTGTGGGACCAGCTGGACACCTCAGGAGTTGTGTGGGGAGCTACTGGAAGAGACACCCTTTTGTTGGATGGTGTGGGAGGATGCAAGGTCAGGAACTGTTGCAGCCATTTTATTTCTCCTGGTGTTGCAGGAGCCTGTGTGAGGGGGCTGGAAATGAAGTTGACAGCAAGAAAGACATAAAACACAGGTAGACACAGGTAGAGAAAAGTCAGTGTCTTTTTTTTTTTTCTTTTTGAGACAGAGTCTTGCTCTGTCGCCCAGGCTGGAATGCAGTGGCGTGATCTCTACTCACTGCAAGCTCGGCCTCCTGGGTTCACGCCATTCTCCTGCCTCAGCCTCCCTAGTAGCTGGGACTACAGGCACCCGCCACCGCGCCCGGCTAATTTTTGTATTTTTTTGTAGAGACGGGGTTACACCGTGTTAGCCAGGATGGTCTCGATCACCTGACCTCATGATCCGCCCTTCTCGGCCTCCCAAAGTGCTGAGATTACAGGCGTGAGCCACCACGCCCGGCCAAGTCAGTGTCTTGGTGAGAATCTGCATCCAGCTTCACCTGACCAGACACAGGTGAACCAACACATTCCCTTCATTGCTCATCACTTTGCGATTTTGTTTTTGTTTTCGTTTCTTTACCATCAAGACAGTCTTAACTGATCCACACGCTGTGAGGTGGTTGCTCGGGGGAGTGGTCGGAGGACTCACCCGCTCTTTCTTCCAGGGTTCTGGCTTTTGGGGCATGCGTGCACATGTCTGTGTAGACGTTCTAAGCTGCACGGAACAGAAATGGAGTCAGGTTGATTACAGTAGAAAAGGAATTCACTAAAGTAATCTGATCCCCAAGAGGACTGGAAAATCGAGCTCTGTGACTATGCAGCCAAGCCACACCCACAATCAGGCTACAGAACTGGGGTGGCCAGAACACTGCTGCCACCACCATGGCCACCGCTGTTGCCATTGTGGTTGCTGTTGCCACCTGGATCCCCGATCCCCTCCAGCCTGCACTGCACTGCCCCTGCTACTTTGGAAGCAGATCTTGCTGCCACCGCTGCCCTCCTATGCCACTAGCTGCCGAGTCAGAGTCCTCTGGTTGGCTGAGGCTGGCCCAGCATCTGCTCCCTGGCTGCAAGGGAGGCTGAGGAAGCAACAAACTGGCCCTTTGGGCTTCTACAGTGGGATGTAGCTTCCGCCTCTCTCCAAGTTTCGGAGAATGGGGAATTCCTCAAACACAGGATGGGGTGTCATGCTAGGGAGTAAAACACTCAATACAGGGCATAAGGGATTGAGATCAAATGGACACAATGGCTTCACCTTTATTCCTGGTAGATCTAAATTGGAGAATGCAGCTAGAACCTGGGGCCAAAATGGGGCTACCGACTCTTCCCTGCCCCCTCCCAGAACTGAACTTCTTTTCTATTTTCTTTTTTTTTGTTCATTTTTTGAGACAGAGTCTTATTCTGTCACCCAGGCTAGGGTGCAATAGCACAATCATGGCTCACTGTAGCCTTGACCTCCCTGGCTCAGGTGATCCTCCCACCTCAGCCCCTTGAGTAGCTAGGTGTGCCACCACCTGCCCAGCTAGTTTTTTGTCGAAACAAAAATACAAACATGGGGTTTCCCTGTGCTACCCAGGCTGGTCTCAAACTCCTGGACTCAAGTGATCCATCCACCTTGGCCTCCCAAAGTGCTGAGATTACAGGGATGAGCCACCACACCCGGCCTCCAGAACAGAATTTCTCTCCTGGCTGTAGGAGAGCCCTCCTCCTGCAGCAGGGATGCTCTGCCTTGCTGAAATACTGCTTGATATCAGGAGCAGAAACAAGGGACAAGCTGTCTATGAGGGCAAGTGCAGGGGAGGCTGGTGTCCGAGCTGTCACCTGTCCTCTGCCTCCCCACACAGAGGGACGGAGGGGTAGGATTCTCTAATGCTATTTCCATTTGGGGATAGAAAGTCCCATCCATTTCCCAAAGAGGAAACAGCACAAAAACACAGTGTAGTGGGATGACAGGGGGCATGAGGGGGTCAACGGGAGGCGAGCTTACCCAGGAGGCAAAGTCAGTGATGCAAATGAGAACAGTAGACATTTGCACATTAACTGTATAAGGATGCATATTCTTTTTTTTTCGAGACAGAGTCTTGCTCTGTTACCCAGGCTGGAGTACAGGGGCGTGATCTCAGCTCACTGCAACCTCTGCCTCCCAGGTTCAGGCGATTCTTCTGCCTCAGCCTCCTGAGTAGCTGGGACTACAGGCGCCTGCCACCACGCCTGGCTAATTTTTTGTATTTTTAGTAGAGACGGGGTTTCACCGTGTTAGCCAGGATGGTCTCGATCTCCTGACCTCGTGATCCGCCCGTCTCGGCCTCCCAAAGTGCTGGGATTACAGGCTTGAGCCACCGCGCCCAGCTGATAATTTTTAATAGAGATGGGGTTTCACCATGTTGCCCAGGCTAGTCTCAAACTCCTGACCTCAAGTGATCCACCCACCTTGGCCTCCCAAAGTGCTGGGATTACAGGTGTGAGCCACCACGCCTGGCCATCCTGCCACTTCTGAAGGACATGTGACAGGCTAGCTGTCTTCCATTTGGCTCTTCCCTCAGATCCTCTCTGCCTCTCCACCCCAAGTCTGTGTCTGGGGGACTAATTCATATGGACTCTTCTGTCTGCTAGCTTCCAGCTGGTGTGGTCCCTGGGATCCCCACGGCAGATTGAAGGGAAGGAGGAGTACATTTAAAAAACTATTTTCCGGGCTCCCTTCCCGTGAAGTCCCCATAGGCTGGCCACAGCCCTTGACCCAGCCTGAGTTCTGTCAGTAGCTCTGTCTCTCCAGGTCCCCTCTCTGCACCCCTTCAAATTTAGGGTGGTAACAGTCCCCAGTGTTCCTAGCCGCAGGGTACTAAATCATACCTTCCGTGTTGCTTTTCTTAATCCCTGTTCATACCTTTGTAAATAACCTCATTGCTAAACTCTCCTCAATTACTCAGCTTGAGTGTGTCATCTGTTTCCTGCTGGTACTGGAATGATATCTATGGAGTCTGGAAATACTTCTCCACCCAAAGAAAAAACAACAGCTCACATGCACCAGCAAATAGGACTTCAGTGCATCTCAGATTCCTGAATGTGAGGGAGGCGGTAGGGAAGGGTAGAGAGTGTGACAAACAGAAGGCACGTGACCACTCATACTCCAGCCTTTTGTTGCCATGACAATGACAGCCCAGTGTTGCCCGTTCTTCCCATTTTTTCAAGAGTAGCAAAACATCAAGACTTTTAAAGTAGTACCTCTTGATTTTTTTTTTTTTTCTATTTGAGACAGGATCTTACTCTCTCACCCAGACAGGAGTGCAGTGGCACGATCTCGGCTTACCGCAACCTCCGCCTCCTAGGCTCAAGCAATTTGCCTGCCTCAGCTTCCAGAGTAGCTGTGATTACAGGCACACGCCACCATGCCCAGCCTGTACTTCCTGATTTTTAAATGTTGGCTCAAGCTGGGCATGGTGGCTCACGCATGTAATTCCAGCACTTTGAGAGGCTGAGGTGGGCGGATCACCTGAGGTCAGAAGTTTGAGTCCAGCCTGGCCAACATGGTGAAACCCTGTTTCTACTAAAAATACAAAAATTAGCTGGGTGTGGTGGCACATGCCTGTAATGCCAGCTACTTGGAAGGCTGAGGCAAGAGAATCACTTGAACCGGGGAGGCAGAGATTGCAGTGAGCCGAGATTGCCCCACTGCACTAAAAAAAAAAAAAAAAAGGTTGGCTCAAATTTTTTGAAATCTTGGTGTGAGCCAGGCAAACAATGAGGTGGCTGAACTTGGCCCTGGATCACCTTTTCAGTCTCTGTTCTCAGCTTACAGTGTCCTGTCAAGCCCCAAACCCTCTATGGTGCAGAGAGCCTATGGGAAGGACCATAGTGACAGGCCATTAGTGAGACCCTCAGGACCTAGTGGTGGGAGCGGAGAGGCCTGGCCATGCCGCCTCCTCCACAGATGCTCCATGGTGGAGCCGCAAGCTCCAGTTCCTGCAACGCTGCTCCGCAGCCTGCAGCCTTGCTGTGCTTGCCTGGTCCATCATGTCTAATACGGGTGTCAGCAGAAAGTAAATTAAATCTGCTAGATTGTAATTTGCAAACAAAACATTTTGTGGCAGTAACTAAACACAGCATTATGTTTTAATCGGGTTTTTAAAATGTTTTAAAATTTATTTTATTGTGCAGAAGCTGGTATCCAAAGAGCTATAACTCCTTAACTAACAGTATGCTAATGCAATACCCTCTAGTCTAGAAGTTCTTGACAGCTGGGACATTTGTCTTCATGCCCTTAAACTTATGTACTTTCAGAGTCAAAGCGCTACACTGCCTTCCCACCACTTGCATAGGGAATCCCAGTACCACCTTCTGCCGCATTTTGTCCTGGCTTTGAAAGAGAAACAAAGCTATTCATCTTTCCTTTATTGTATTTATTCATTTGTTTGTGTATGTGTGTATGCATGCATGTATGTATTTCTTTGTTTAATGAACACTTGTGTACTGCTATCTATGCCTTTTGCAAATATTAGCCCAGTGAATTCTCTTACAATCCCTCAAGGGAGGTACTATTCTTAGCTCTATTTTTACAGATCAACAAATTGAGGCACAGAGAGGTGAAGTAACATCCTGAAGATCACACAGCTGGTAAGTGATGGGGATGAAGGTCTGGCTCCTGAATCCACAGTCTGAGGTACCTCGCTGTACTGTATGGTCTTTCTGCCTCCAGCCCGGTTCCTGAAGCCCCCAGCCCACCCATCTTCCTGTCCTCTTTCCTGCCGCTCCTCTCTCATCCTCCAGACATGCACTCATTCCTTTGTTTTATGGACGTCAAGTGTCTGCTGTGGACCAGCCCCTAGGCTAAATGCTGGGAATCCCACATTGAGCTGTTCTGACATGGTTCTTGACAGATGGGGCCCACAATCTAGGAAGGGAAATAGCCTGGTGACCAGGTACCTCCATCCCCTGAAACAAAGGAGTATAGTCAGCCCCAGGACTGCCTATGAGCACCTGTGTTAGAAAAGGATGCCCCAAGTGGGCCGGGCGCAGTGGCTCATGCCTGTAATCCCAGCACTTTGGGAGGTTGAGGCGGGCAGACACGAGGTCAGGAGATCAAGACCATCTTGGCTAACATGGTGAAACCCCATCTCTACTAAAAATACAAAAAAATTAGCCATGCATGGTGGCAGGCACCTATAGTCCCAGCTACTCAGGAGGCTGAGGCAGGAGAATGGCGTGAACCCGGGAGGTGAAGCTTGCAGTGAGCTGAGATCACGCCACTGCACTCCAGCCTGGGCAACTAGCAAGACTCTGTCTCAAAAAAAAAAAAAAAAAAAAAATTAGTTCATTTGTGTCTTGTATTGTTGAATTGTGATATTTCTTTATATATTCTGGGTACTAGACTCTTATATATGTGATGTGCAGACATTTTCACTTTCTCAATACTGTCCTTTGAAGCACAAATTTTAAAAGTTTTGATGAAGTCTGATTTATCCATTTTTCCTTGGGCTGGTTGTGCTTTGATGTTATATATGAGAAGCTATTACCTAATCCACAGTCACAAAGATTTTATATCTATATTTTCCCCCTAAAAGTTGTGTAGTTTTAGTCCTTACATTTAGATCTTTGATCAATTTTGAGTTAATTTTTGTTTACAGTGTGAGGTAGGGGTCTAACTTCATGCTTTTGCATGTGGATACACAGTTGTCCCAGCACCGTTTGTTGAAAAATCTAAACTTTCTCCCATTGAATCGTTGTGGTACCTCTGTTGACAATCTATTGACCATAAATATATGGGCTTATTTCTGGAATCTCAGTTCTATCCCATTGAACCATTATCTATCTTTTTCCTAGTAACAGAAGGGTTTTAAACAGAGGAGTGGCACACCTACTTTGTATTTTAAGACTGAAGTGGGACAGATCTGTAAGGAAGCTATGGCAGTTGTCCATGTGAAAGATGTTTAAGGTGGTGGCTGTGGGGACCTAGAGGAAAGGGCAGATTTGAAGGCCATTTAAGAGAAAGAACTAACTGGTCTTGCTGAATAGTGAATGTGTGAGTGAGGGGAAGTTGTCCAGGGTAACTCTCTGATTTTTGGCATTGGTTACTGGGTCAACTGTCATAGTGGCACTATCATATACCCACTGCAGGGGAACATAGGATAAGAAGACCACGTTCGGGGGAGGGGGCTGAGTTGAGTTTGGGACATGCTAAGTTTGAGGAGCTAGTGGAATATCCCAATGGCCATGTTCAGGAGGTGTTTTCGTGTGAGATTCCAGAGCAGACCAGGCTAGAACCAGAGATGTGGGGCTCATCCGCACATAAGTGGCTGGAGAGGCAGAGGACTGCAGGAGCGTCAGAGAGGATTGACCACATGAACCCTGATTAAGAAAGAAAGAAGGGCTAGGTGTGGTGGCTCACTCCTGTAATCCCGGCACTTTGGGAGGTCAAGGCAGTCAGATCACTTGAGGTCAGGAGTTCGAGACCAGCCTGACCAACAGGGCAAAACCCTGTCTCTATTAAAAATACAAAAATTAGCTGGGCATGGTGGCAGGCACCTGTAATCCCAGCTACTCGGGAGGCTGAGGCAGGAGAATCATTTGAACCTGGGAGGCAGAGGTTGCTGTGAGCTTAGATCGTGCCACTGCACTCCAGCCTGGGTGACAGAGTGAGACCCTGTCTCAAAAAAAAAAAAAAAAATTAAAGTTAAAACAGAAAAAGAAAGAAGAGGGGCTTAGGATGAAGAAGAGGAGCCTCTCATTTACCATGGGATCTTTAATTCCTGATTCCAGGTCCTCCTAGGCCCTG
Organism: Colobus angolensis palliatus; assembly: GCF_000951035.1. Taxonomy (NCBI): domain Eukaryota; kingdom Metazoa; phylum Chordata; class Mammalia; order Primates; family Cercopithecidae; genus Colobus; species Colobus angolensis. Next base: position 8,501,216 of record NW_012122931.1, read on the forward strand.
GTGGCATTTCTAATTTTCAGTGTTAGAAACATCAAATTCTCACTTTAGGGCATTAGCCAATCCAAGTACGTTTCTGCTTTTTTTTTTTTTTTTCTAACCGGAACATTCTAACTGCTTTGGCTAGCCTACCTCCCGATTCTCCACTTCACCCTGATGTGGCATTCAGTGAGGCCAGATTCTGGCATTACAGAGGGGAAGATGTAACTGGGCCACTTCTAAGGCCTAAGAGACAAGGATGAAGGCTGGCAGGGAGTGGCCTGTGTCTGAACAGCCTTCTTGCAGAACTGCTGGCTTGGGGTGCTGGGATAGTCTAAGTGGTGATGAGGGGAATTGCAGTGGAGGAGCCAGTGTGACTCTCTCACTTTCCAACCCTCCCACTCTCTCCTACCTGAAGAAGGAGGGGCAGCTTCCTGATTGGCATTCTATGCCCTCGATGGTCTGCTTCTACCCCCCTCTCCGGGAACTCCTCCCACCCCTCTCCTTCACCTTCCAGCCTTCACACCACAAGCCCCCCACCCCAATACCACAGACCCCTATCACATTGAACTTCTGTTTCCAGAAGGGGTGCTGTATTAGTCCATTTTCACACTGCTGATAAAGACATACCCAAGACTGGGAAGAAAAAGAAGTTTATTTGGACTTACAGTTCCACATGGCTGGGGAGACCTCAGAATCACTGTGGGAGGCGAAAGGCACTTCTTACACGGCGGCGGCAAGAGAAAACAAGGAAGAAGCAAAAGCGGAAAGCCCTGATAAAACACATCAGATCTCATGAGACTTATTCACAATCACGAGACTAGCACGGGAAAGACCAGCCTGCATGAGTCAATTACCTCCCGCTCGGTCCCTCCCAAAACGTGTGGGAATTCTGGGAGGTACAATTCAAGTTGAGATTTGGGTGGGGACACAGCCAAACCATATCAGGTGCTGTAACACAGTGGGCTCTGGAACTGGCCTGTTTGGGATCAAATCCCAACCCCACATCCTGTAATTTATATACCCTTGGGAAAATGACTGAATCTCTGAGCCTCAGTTTCCTCAGCTGTAAAATGGGGTCATCATACTGGCCTCAGAGGAATGCTGTGGAGACTCAATGAGAATGCAAAAAAGCCCTTAGCACAGTGCCCAGTGTCTAAAATGAGCTCTGTAAACATCAGGAGGGGAGGAGGAAAAGTGGGCTGGGGACAGAGGAGCTGCCACAGTTCCGATAGCTCTCCAGGTCTTGGTTCCAGACCCTCTGGGAGGCCTGCAGGGAGTGAGTGTTGCTGCATATGGCGGAGGTAGAGGTCCATTTCATGTTTTCCACATGGGTACTCAATTTTGTCCCAAAATTACTTATTGAAGACTCTCTCTGTCCCCCACTGCTCTGTGGGCCACCTCTGTCATGGATCATGTGCCTGTGTGTTTGAGGGTCTGCTTCTGTATTCTACCTTCCCCTCTGTTGGTCTTTGTGTCTGTCCTTGTGCTGAAACCACACTATTTTAATTACTAGAGCATTGTGATAAGGATGGTCTGACCCCTGCTACCTGTTGCCCTTGAGAACCTCTCAGCTATTCTTTGCCAGATAATTTTTTAAAAAATGTATGCCAAGTCTCATCACTCCCAGGCTAGTCTCCTCTGATGGCTAATTAAAAGGAACTAATGCTGGGAATTTGACAAGGCCTTAGGAAGGGCTGGAATAAGGCCCATGTTGCTGCTGGAAGCCAGGCAGTATTCTTTCTCCTTGCCCAAGCAGCTTTTCTCTCCCTAACCTGCCCTTACTCTCAAGTCTTTTTTATGTAGATTAACCTAGACCCTCTAGCTTGTTTATGTGAGATTCACCATTCACCCAGAATCCCCACAAGAGAAGGGTGGCCAGGAGCTGAACCAGCAAGCAAGACTCCTTCTCCTTTACCAGGGCAAGGGTGTGGAAGGCTTCTCAAACATCGATCATTTTCTCTCTGGACACCGTCCATTACTAAGAAGAAATAAAACTGTGCTCTGGCTGGGTGCGGTGGCTCACACGTGTAATCCCAGCACTTTGGGAGGCCGAGGAGGGCAGATCACTTGAGGTCAGGAGTTTGAGACCAGCCTGGTCAACATGGCGAAACCCCGTCTCTATTAAAAATACAAATTAGCTGTGGTGGTGCACACCTGTAGTCCCAGCTACTCAGGTGGCTGAGGCAGGAGAAGTGCTTGAACCTGGGAGGCGGAGGTTGCAGTGAGCGGAGATCGTGCCATTGCACTCCAGTCTGGGCGACAGAGCAAGACTCTGTCTCGAAACAAAAAACAAACAAACAAAAAACTGTGCTTTGCTGGCCCTGATTCTTCAGACCCCCTGCATGTGCGCCCTTTGCCACGTAACTTCGTGGTCTTTCCCACCAAAGGTAGAGAATGCTCCCACCCTTGACTGCTGTTGGCCAGTGAGATGTGATGGAAGAAGTGTGGGCCTCATTTTAGTGACTATCACCTCCAGGTGTCCAGTTTTGCAGAAATGTGAGCCATGAATACTTCTTGGGCTCCATTTCCAGCTTCAATCTCCACATCCATCCACTATCTTCACTCCTATCTCCTCTGCCCTTGTTCAGGGCCCCTCCCCCAACTCCATCCTCTCTCACTTGACTACAGCGGCTTCCAAAATGGGCTCCCTGACTCCAGCCTTCCCCCACCCTGCTCACTACACTGCGATGCTTCACTGTACAGTCCCAGGGGTTATTTTAAAAACACAAATCTGCTCATGTTCCTCCCTACCTCTTATCTCTCCAGGGTGCCGCATGCTGTAAAGCTGCAGGTTCAAATCCAGTAGCCCTGGAACTTCTGCTGCAGTCTTGTCTTGGGCCCTCCCCATTCTCACTCCTTTCTCCTCACACAGGCTTTCCCTTTTCTTTACTTTTTTCTTTCTTTTTTGACATGGAGTCTCACTCTGTTGCCCAGGCTGGAGTGCAGTGGTGTGATCTCGGCATACTGCAACCTCCACCTCCCAGGTTCAAGCAATTTTCCTGCCTCAGCCTTCCAAGTATCTGGGATTACAGGCACCTGCCACCACACATGGCTAATTTTTGTATTTTTAGTAGAGACGGGATTTCACCACGTTGGCCAGGCTGGTCCCGAACTCCTGACCTCAAGTGATCCGCCTGCCTTGGCCTCCTAAAGTACTGGGATTACAGGCATGAGCCACTGTGCCTGGCCCCCTCATACTGGCCTTCTTTCCACGTTTAGTTTCTGGAAGATGTCAAGCATCCTCCTGCCTTACAGCCCTTTCACCTGCCATTCCTTTTGTCTGGGATCCTTGTCATCATTTCATATTTTTGAGGAGATACTCCTCTTCAGCTTTTCAAGTCTTGCTCCACATGCCACTGCCTCTGGAATGCTTCCCTGCCCCCCCCCATATCTCAGTTTGGGGCCCTTCCTCTTTGCTTCCAGGACACTCTGCCATTGCGTCAGCACTGGTCTTTTTTTATTCATTCCACAAATATTTATTTTGCACCTACCGTGTGCCAGGCCCGGTGCGATGGTGAACAAAATGATGTGCTCTCTGCCTGCTTGTAATTTACATTCTAGTTGCGAAGGCAATTTTTTTTAAAGGGTGCAAATAAAAAGAGTTGTTGCAAGTGACAATACATTCAATGAAGAAAACGAAACAATGGACTGGGCTAGAAAATAGCAGGGCAGGTGTACTAGAGAAGGTGGTCAGGAAATGCCTCTGTGTGAGGCATTCCCATGACATGGAGAACTTTTTTCTTTATAGTGGCACGATCTTGCCTCACTGCAAGCTCTGCCTCCTGAGTTCACGTCATTCTCTTGCCTCAGCCTCCTAAGTAGCTGGGACTACAGGCTCCCGCCACCACGCCCGGCTATTTTTTTTTATTTTTAGTTTTTGGATTTTTAGTAGAGATGGGGGTTTCACCGTGTTAGCCAGCATGGTCTCGATCTCCTGACCTCATGATCCATCTGCCTCAGCCTCCCAAAGTGCTGGGATTACAGGCGTGAGCCACTGCGCCTGGCCAACATGGAGAACAATTAAATAGAGGAGAAATAAAGGGAGCAGCACTCCAGGCAGAGGAACAGCCTCTCAAGGAGCTAAAGTCAGAAATAACTTGGTTGGCCGAGCATGGTGGCTCATGCCTGTAATCCCAGCACTTTGGGAGGCCGAGGCGGGTGGATCACTTGAGATCAGGAGTTCAAGACCAGCCTGGCCAACATTGTGAAAACCCACCTCTACTAAAAATACAAAAATTAGCCAGGTGTGGTGGTGCTTGCCTGTAATCCCAGCTACTCGGGAGGCTGAGGCAGGAGAATTGCTTGGACCTAGGAGGCAGAGGTTGGAGTGAGCCAAGATTGTGCCACTGTACTCTAGTTTGGGTGACAGAGTGAGACTCCATCTCAAAAAAAAAAAAAAAAAAGAAAAAAGAAAGAAATAACTTGGTGTATTTGAGGAACTGAAAGGCCCATGTGGTTGGACTGTGGGGGATGGAGAGAAGGGGAGAGGAGCACTAGAGAAGGCTGGTAAGAGCCCCAGCCTTGCCTAGATTGTAGACAGCCTTTTTTCAATATGGCCAGGAGATTAGAATTTATTTGAAAGACAATGGGAGTCATCAAAGGCTTCAAGCAAGGAATCAATGTGATCTGATTTTCATCTTAAGATCAGATTGGCCATTGTGGGAAGAACAGATTGTGGAGGGCAAGAGGTGGCTTGGAGATTCTGGTGGGATGCTTCTGCAAAAGGCCAGGGAGTGGGACTTGAACTGAGGGGCCCAGGCAGGCTGGCACTGAGAGGGTAGCGATGATGGGCCAAGGATGGGCATCCACGGTGTGCTTTGGAGGTGGAACGGATAGGCTTTGCAGAAGGATTGACTATGGGCATGAAGGAAGGAGAGTGATTAAGGGAATCCTCTGGCTTTGGGGTTCTCTCACAGCCTGAGCGTTTTCATCTGTCAGATGAGCACAGCAGCAAGATCACAGCACCCGCAACGAGATAGCAAATGTCAGTGATGTAGGCCAGTGCTTGGCACACAGTGAATGCAGGTGAGGGGCCTCCCTGATCCCCAGGCCCCCATGAGCCCCAGGTACACCTGGGTTATCATGCTGCGGTAGGTCCCCAAAGATCCAAGTCTGAGTCCAATTTCTTCCTAGGCCCCGGGAGAATGACTGAGTGAACAATTAAAAAGCCTAAACTGTGTTTTTGGAATGTTTCTGGAAGCTCCAGGCCTGATTGTCCTGGAACCCCTCCTCTCCCTCCCTGCTCAGAACTCAAAATTGGTCTCTAGCGCACGGCCAGCAGATGTCGCTGAAAGCTAAGGGAAGGCGCCCCCTCCCCCGGGCCTCCTCCCGTCCCCTCCCGTTTGCCAACTCCAGCTCCCAGGCTGCCCTTCCAGCAGGAGCGAGGCGCTCTCGGCCGTCTCCTGGGAAACCAGGCCCATTTTGGAGAAGCAGAAAGAAAGCCCAAGACCCTGCTGGGATCCCTGGTTGGGGCCTTACACCCCGGAGACCTGCCCGATCTCCCCTCTCTGGCCTCCCTCCCAGGAAATCACGTCATAAGTAGGGCACAAGGGTCCCAAGTGAGAGGCGGTTTTCCTCGGAAAAGCCACTTCATCTGTGAACAAGGAACTATGAAACCTCTTAGAGCAGCCTGTGACCTTCCCGTCCATCCTGTGTAAAATATGAAATAAGAGTTTTAATTACCAAGCTTGGAAGGCAGCCGACGTGTTTAATATTTGATATCTCCGATGCTTGTGCTCCAGCCGTGCCGGCACTGACAGAATCAGCGTTTCCCGTGGGTTGGCTCTAAATGTGCTTGGAGAAGGGCCAGGCAGCCCCTTTCCCCATCATCTGGGAGCCTCTTGTAGCCCGGCCTGGACCCAGGCTTGCCCTGGTCCTCCCACTCCTTGAGGGACCTCTGCTAAGGGGACCTGGTCTCCCACCCTAAGGCCAGGACCTGGAGCTCTATGAAGGCATCTAGTACTGGACTCAGCCCAGCTCCTGGCAGGGAGTGGAAGTCAATGAAGTCAGGCAGTGAGAACACATAGAGGGGCCAGACCCGTAGACCTGTTTTTGTTTGTTTGTTTGTTTGAGACGGAATCTCACCCTGTTGCCCAGGCTGGAGTGCAATGGCGCGATTTCGGCTACTGCACCCTCCGCCTCCTGGGTTCAAATGATTCTCCTGCCTCAGCCTCCTGAGCAGCTGGGATTACAGGCAACCGCCACCATGCCTGGCTAATTTTTGTATTTTTAGTAGAGACTAAAAACGGCCAGACTGGTCTTGAACTCCTGACCTTGTGATTTGCTCGCCTCAGCCTCCCAAAGTGCTGGGATTACAGGCATGGGCCACCTCACCTGGCCTTTTGTTTTTTTGTTTTTGCCTTTTGTTTTGAGACGGAGTCTTGCTCTGTCACCCAGGCTGGAGTGCAGTGGCATGATCTTGGCTCACTGCAGCCTCTGCCTCCCGGGTTCAAGCACTTCTGCCTCAGCCTCCCCAGTAGCTGAGATTATAGGTGAGCACCACCATGCTTGGCTAATCTTTGCATTTTTAGTAGAGGTGGGGTTTCACCATGTTGGCCAGGCTGGTCTTGAACTCCTGACCTCAAGTGATCCGCCCGCCTTGGCCTCCCAAAGTGCTAGGATTATAGGCATGAGCCACCGTGTCAGGCCCAAACCTGGGTTTGAATTCTGTTTTCCTGCAAGCTACTCAGCCTCTCTGGGAATCACTTTTATTATTCATAAGGTGGAGAATGTATCTTCTATGTTATGGGTTGTTAATGGTAATAAATTGCCACTTTGAAGGCTTAGTATGTGCCTGGAGCCCTGCTAAGCTCTTTGCATATACTGAGTGCTTGTCATTCAAGCTCTGCCAGGTGGCTAAGATGAGATTTGAACCCAGTACATTCTGACTCCAGAGCTTATGACTCTGAAAACCTATATGCAAAAGCACCAGAGATTTGGAGCTTGAAGGGGACAGGGCCACCCAATCTCAGGCCCTAGCTTGTCCTACACTGCAGCCCCTCCTCCTGTCTCATAGACAACCAAGAAGATTGCAAACAGGGGCTCAGGACAGGAGCCCAAACCAAATCAACCACTTTCCTGTTTTTTGTTGCACGTTTCTACTTCCTGAAGAGAGGTGGTGAGCAAGAAAACTGCATTTGATTTTGTGTGTGTGTGTGTGTGTGTGTGTTTTGTTGTTGTTGTTGTTGTTTGGAGACAGGGTCTCACTTTGTCACCCAAGTTGGAGTGCAGTGGCATGATCTTGGCTCACTGCAGCCTCGACCTCCTGGGCTCAAGTGATCCTCCTGTGTCAGCCCTCCAAGCCAAACAGCTGGGATACAGGTGCGTGCCACTATGCACAGCTAATTTTGTGTATTTTTTGTAGAGACAGGGTTTTGCGATGTTGTCCAGGCTGATGCATTTGCTTTTTGATGAGTTGATTGGCACCTTCAGTGTGAGTAGCGTCTGAGGGGCCATCTTGGGACTAGCCACGCACCTTGGTTTGTCTTTAGACCTACACACCATCCCTTTTCCAGCTGGCTATAGCCAAGTTAATGCCCGTGTCACCTCCCTAACAGAGCACAGTTCATGGATGTTATGATGGGTCATGAGGAGGTGCATCAGCAGTTGGAGCCACTTGTGTTAAAATATAACCAAGACCGGGTGCGGTGGCTCATGCCTGTAATCCCAGCACTTTAGGATGCTGAGGTGGGCAGATCACGAGGTCAGGAGATTGAGACCATCCTGGCTAACACGGTGAAACCCCATCTCTACTAAAAACATAAAAAATTAGCCGAGTGTGGTGGCACGTGCCTGTAGTCCCAGCTACTCAGGTGGCTGAGGCAGGAGAAGTGCTTGAACCTGGGAGGCGGAGGTTGCAGTGAGCGGAGATCGTGCCATTGCACTCCAGTCTGGGCGACAGAGCAAGACTCTGTCTCGAAACAAAAAACAAACAAACAAAAAACTGTGCTTTGCTGGCCCTG
>NW_012122931.1:8509484-8513943 GCF_000951035.1 Colobus angolensis palliatus
GATGAGAAGCTCATTTGATCCTCATCAGATAGGCTCAAGCTGGTGAAGACACGGGGACGCAGGAACTCTGGTCCTGGCAGGAGAGTGAACTGGTGCAGCCATTGCTGAGAGTTCGCAACCCATGCCCAGGCAATTCCACTTCCAGGAACATGCCCCAGAGCAGCTTGCACACAAGCAGACAAAGACACTTGCCTGAGGATATTCATCCTGAAAGCATTTATTTGTGCTGGCCAAGGGATGGAAACAACGGAGTGTCCACTCGTAAAAGAATGGGTAGGCTACTGGTAACCTAGGCAAATAATGAAACCCCATGCCGCAGCTCCATGGAATAAATGAGAATGATGTGCTTTAGCTCTAGAAGATGGTAAAAATGTAATGCCAAACAAGAAGTCCTGCAAATACTAGCTATGAATGCTGCAATATATGATTTCGTGGACACACACACACACACACACACACTGACGACAGAAGAATGTTTACCTGTGGGAGAGGGGAGAGAGACAGGAGTGGGTGTGAGAAAGTGGGTGGAAGAATCAAAAACAAAAGAAACACACCCGAGGACCCACGTGTGGTCTCTCGTGATTGTGAGCTGAGCTGATGGTCGTGATTGACCTAGTTTCGAGCATCCGAGGTCCAAAGCGACAAAGAAAAGAAGTGGGGGAGGGGCGAGGACTTCGATGAGCTTTTTATAAGGCTCAGAAATGGTTGGATTTTTGGGGATTTTCCAAACTAGGCCAGCAAATACGTCATTAACCTGTATCGGAATTGGTTACTGGGATCCTGCTGGGCCAGGCGCATTCCAGGTGTGTAGTGTGGCTGTCTCACTGGATCCTCACAGCCCCACCTTGAGGTGTTACATCCCCATTTCACAGGGGGCTCAGAGAGGTGAGCTGAGCTTCCCCAGGCCACCGACTTGCAGTGTCAGCCCGGCCTCTGCCATCTGCCTCCCAGCCCAACCAGGTCATCCTGGCACTCTGTGGGGTTCTGAAAATACATTTCTCCAGGATGGCCTGGAGGTGGTGCTGCTGCAGCTGGTCCAGGACAGGTGAGGAGCCTGAGCCTGCGAGGTGGGGTGGAGACAGATCTTCAGGGAATGTTGGAGTGTCCCCCTGGGCTTGGGCGGGGCCCTGCTCCCCAGTTCTGGGGACAACAGAGATGCAGGAAGAAGATCCAGGCATTGATTCCCAGCCAGGAGAATTTCTCCCTGGAATTCAGAAGCCTGTGGTCCATTCTTCGCCCTCCCCCAGCTCCCAGGAGGGGGACTGAACATCCTCCAGGAAGGAGACCAAAGACCTGGGCTCTGGCCAGGTGCATTGGCTCACCCCTGTAATCCCAGCACTTTGGAAGGCCGAGGCGGGTGTATCACAAACTCAGGAGTTCGAGACCAGCCTGGCCAATATGGTGAAACCTCCGTCTCTACTAAAAATACAAAAATTAACCGGGCGTGGTAGTGGGCACCTGTAGTCCCAGCTACTTGGGATGCTGAGGCAGGAGAATCTCTTGAACCCGGGAGGTGGAGGTTGAAGTGAGCCAAGATTGCACTATTGCACTCCAGCCTGGGTGACAGAGGGAGACTCTGTCTCAAAAAACAAACAAACAAAAGAACCCGGGCTCCATGAAGATAGCTCAGGGTCAGGATTCCAGGAATGTGTGCACAAAAACCTGGGTCTGCATGTGAAAGGAACCCCCCCAATCCTGTCTTTTCCTTTCCTTTCCCTTTCTTTCTTTTTCTTTCTTTCTTTCTTTCTTTCTTTCTTTCTTTCTTTCTTTCTTTCTTTCTTTCTTTCTTTCTTTCTTTCTCCCTCCCTCCCTCTTTCTTTCTTTCTTTCTTTCTCTCTCTCTCTCTCTTTCTTTCTCCTTCCTTCCTTCCTTTTTCTTTTTCTTTCTTTTTCTTTTTCTTGTTTTGAGATGGAGTCTTGCTCTGTCACCCAGGCTGGAGTGCAGTGGCTTGATCTCGGCTCATTGCAACCTCCGCTTCCTGGATTCAAGCGATTCTCCTACCTCAGCCTCTCATGTAGCTGGGATTAGAGGTGTGTGCCACAATGCCCGGTTAATTTTTTTTTTTTGTACTTTTAGTAGAGACAGGGTTTCACTATGTTGGCCAGGCTGGTCTTGAACTCTTGACCTCAAGTGATCCACCCGCCTCGGCATCCTAAAGTGCTTGGATTACAGGCATGAGGCACCATGCCCAGCCCAGACCAAGTGTTTTTCCTGCTGCTTATCTCTCCGAAAAAGAGCTGGCCCTAGCAAGAAACAGATGCCCTGCACAGGAACACATCTGCCTTGCAGGAACTGAAAGGAAGGGAAAGCTGGCAGTGGGGTGGGGGCAAGTCAACTGCATCTGTTTCTTCTGTGATGCGGCAGGGGGAAGGCACAGTCAGCTGCTCCTCCAGCATCCCACTGGCACAGCCTGAGACAAAGGCGTGGGTGCAGGCAGTTTACTTGGGATGTGATTCTAGGATGAAGGGTGACAAGGAAAGGAGATTGAGGGAAGGAAGGAGAAAAAGTCGGAGCAAGGATGCCTCACTGAGGTCGCAGCTTCTATAGCAGGGGCTCCACTCCTCCAGGGCCGCCCTGAAGGGTATAGACACCTCCAAGAATTATCTGCCAAGAGGATGGGCAGGGGGATGTCCTGGGGCACCCACTCCCTGCATTTCCAGGTCTCACTGGAATACAGGCTGAGCACACAGCCATGGTGTTGCAGCAAGGGAGAGACACATGGAGTTTGCTAGAGGTGACATTGTTAGCATGGAGGAGTCTGAGCTTGTGTGGAACTGTCCACAGCAGCTGCAGCTGAAATCTGGGGCAAGTGGAGAGGATGGGACACAGGACCCTGGCGTCCCAGAAATATGCCTCGATGCTCCCTCCACCTCAGGGTCAGGAACTATTACTGCAGCCCTTCCCTCCTAGAGTGCAGGACTCTCTCCTGAGCCCTCAGTCTGCAGACACAATTGGTCCATTGATCGACATTTGACTCTCCAGAAGCCTCACAGGTTCCTTAAACCGAGAGACCAAAACCAAACTCAGGACCTTCATGTCAAACCAGCCTCCCTTCTAATTGTCCATCCCGGCATCCACTCAGGTGCCTAAGCGGACAAGCTGAGATCCACCCTTGAATTCTCTGCCTCTGTCATGCTCCACCTCTAGTCATCAATTCCTGTGGATTCCATTCACCTGCCTCTTTTTCTCTTCCTCCAGCCTGCCCATCCTTCCTTTCTTCCTTCTTTCCTTCCTTCCTTCCCTCCCTCCTTCCCTCCTTTCCTCCTTCCCTCCTTCTCTCCCTCCCTTCTTCCTTTTGTCCTTCCGTATCAAATTAGCCCAGATTAAAAAGAATAAAGCTCGCCGGGCGCAGTGGCTCATGCCTGCACACCTGTAATCCTGGCATTTTTGGAGGCCGAGGTGGGAGTTCGAGACCAGCCTGGCTAACATGGTGAAACCCCATCTCTACTAAAAATACAAAAATTAGTCAGGCATGGTGGTGGGGGCCTATAATCCCAGCTACTTGGGAGGCTGAAGCAGGAGAATTGCTTGAACCTGGGAGGTGGAGGTTGCAGTGAACCGAGATTGTGCCACTGCACTCCAGCCTGGGTGACAGGGCGAGACTCCATCTCAAAAAAAAAAAAAAAAAAAAAAAAAAAAAAAGAACAAGACTCCATCTCAAAAAAAAAAAAAAAAAAAAAAAAGAACAAGACTCAAGACTGCCTGTACTGATGACAGCACACTCACATACTTTGGTGACAGGAGGGCACATGGATAACCTTTTGAAAGCCAACATAGCAGAATACATCAGTAGTCACAAATGGTGTTACCTTTTAGCCTAGTTAATCCACTTCAAAGAATCTATCCTGAGAAAATAATCCTATACACAGAAAAGGCTTTCTGCACAAAGATATTCATGGCAGCAGTGTTTATCCTAGCAAAAGCAAAATAAGGCAAAACAACTAACGACAATAGCAAAAAGTTGGCCGCAACCTAGACGTGGATGCTTCGGTAATGGTTAATTTCTCCGTGGTCCACATTCTTCATGCTAGGCATCCTTCAGGGCTATTGTTCTCTGGGCATCTGTGCTGTGGTATCTTTGCTTCTCGTGCTACCTGCTTTCTGCTAAGGTAACCCTGGAAAGAGGGTGTGGGAGGTAATTAAGATTAGATTAGGTCATGAGGGTGGGGCCCTTATTACAGGATTAATGCCTTATAAAAACAGGAAGAGGCTGGGCGCGGTGGCTCACGCCTGTAATCCCAGCACTTTGGGAGGCTGAGGCAGAAGAATTGCTTGAACCCGGGAGGCGGAGGTTGCAGTGAGCTGAGATCATGCCACTGCACTCCAGTCTGGGCGACAGAGCAAGACTCTGTCTCAAAAAAAAAAAAAAAAAAAAAAAAAAAGAGAGAGAGGTGATGAGAAGCTCATTTGATCCTCATCAGATAGGCTCAAGCTGGTGAAGACACGGGGACGCAGGAAC
>NW_012122931.1:8514218-8528600 GCF_000951035.1 Colobus angolensis palliatus
GCGTGGTGGTGGACACCTGTAGTCCCAGCTACACGGGAGGCTGAGGCAGGAGAATGGCATGAACCCGGGAGGCGGAGCTTGCAGTGAGTGGAGATTGTGCCACTGCATTCCAGCCTGGGCGACAAAGCGAGACTCTGTCTCAAAAAAAAAAAAGAAAGAAAGAAAGAAAGAAATGTTGTTTAAGTCCTCCAGTCTATGGTAATTTGTTATAGCAGCCTGAGCTGAGACACTTCCAAAGCTCCCCCCTTCTATAGTTCCCCCCTTAGTTCTAACGGAATAAGATTTGGCATAGAAGGGCGGAGCTTGATGCATTCTAATTGCTTAATTAATTTCTCTCATCTGAGAGAATTTAAATTTAAATTAAAATTTCTCCTTAAAGGAAGAATAGGGAAAAAAAGGGTGAGAGACGCCATGCTAAACTAGGGTGACACAGCGGCTACCGAGTCAGACATGGTCCCTCACTCTGCAGAGCCCACATGGTGGCAGGGAAGGCAAACATTACATTATTACATGATGACTAAGTGAAAGTAGCCAGACTCAAAAGGTCATATACTATAGAGTTCACTTATATGGTATCCTGTAAAAGGCAAAATTATAATTATAGAAATCAGAACTGTGGTTCCAGGAGCTGAGCTCTGAGGGGTGAGCAGAGATTGCTATTGTCACATAGCGAATGTTGGCAGAGGGCAACAGTGCCTACCAAGAGGCTGTTGAAATAGTCCAGGTAAAATAGGACAATTCCTTAAACTAGGGTAACAGTAGTGGAGATGGACAAATGTGGACAGATTCTAGAAATATTTGGGAACTAAAATCAACTGGACTTGGTGGCCAGTTGGACACATGAGATGGGGAGAGCCAGGGGGCCGGGGGCCTCTGGCTTCTGGTTTGGTCAACCGGTTGTATGGTGGCATCTTCTGAAATAGAGAACCCATGGAGAAGGGTCAGGTTAGTCGGGGAAGACCCTGTGTTCGTTTTCTCCAAGTGGAGTTTGAAAGTATCTAGGAAGAGAACAAGTGTGGTTAAGGAGGCACCATCATGCTTCTCTCCGTCCAGAGGAAAGTTCCTGAACCCCAGACCATATCTAATGGGATCAGGGATGAACCAGCTGGGCTGGGGAGAGCCAGATCAACAACCTGAGGTTTGAAATGAAACACAGATGGAAGGAGAGGAGATGGACATAGGGACCACCGGACAGAGACTCGTTCCCTGAAGGACACACGCTCGTGTTGCTGACACCTCAGCATGGCCCCGGTTCCCGCCCACTCTGGAGTGTGGCTGTCCAGTTTTTCCTTGGATTCTGTGAGATAATCTAACATTCTCCCAAAAGTCCCTGTTTTTGATTAAACTAACCTGAATGAGTTTCTACTCTTTGCAGCTTCTAAGACCAGCACAGAGACATGGCTGTTTGATTTCTGTGCCCTTTTTGAAAGCTCTCTTGGTCTATTTGCCAGATTGTCCACCAGCATTTTAATTGGTTTTATAGTATTTAATTTTGTAAGGCAAGCCCCCCATTATGCTCCTTTTACTTCCCGAATTTCTTGACTATTCTGTGAACCAGATAAACTATAGAATCAGTCTCTCAAGATAAAAAAATTCATGTGGAGATTTTCACTGAAATCACATCAAATTTATAGATTATTTGAGGGAGGATTGACACTTTTACAATACAGTTCAAGAACAAGATCAGTTTCTCCACTGATTCAAATCTTTTTTTAATGCCTTTCATTCAACTCCTGAGTATATCTTTGCACATTATTTTGCTAAGCGTGTTCTTTTTTTGTTCCCCTGATGCATTCGAACGTGTTATTGCCGGCGTAGAGAACAGGCATTGATCTTGATATATTTATCACCTTGTGTCAGCTTCTACAGTCAATGCTGTGATTAGTTCGTATAGGTTTTCAGTTTCTTTCGACTTCTCAGGGTGAGCAAACACATTATCTATAAATAACGAGAATTTTGTTTCTGCCATGCCATGGGTTATCTTATTCACGTGGCTGGCACCTCTAGAATAAATACAAGTGACAGTTGTGATAGCAGACACCTTTGATATGTTGCTGCCTTGAATAGAAAGACCCTAATGTGATATTTCCAAAACTGTCATCTGAAGAACACAGATCAGAGAATGCTAATAGTTGTATTGAGGACGAAAAGTGTTCTGGGTCCAAATAACTTTAGAATATACCGGGTTAGACAAAGACAAATTCGTTTCTTTACTTTAATAGTAATCAGAAAATTTGACATTGACTTGCCTTGCGGATGTGGAAGAAGGAGATATACTAAGTAGCATGTCTTGAACTAATTTGACCACTGACATTTACATGCTGTGCCTTTCTTGTTCAACATCTCCTGTTAAGTAGTATTCTACAGGGCAGTACTGGAACTGCTGTTCTAAGAATTCACCACGAAGTATGATGTTTGCTGTGATTTCTGGAAAAAGAGTTGTTGGGTGAATAGACAAGTACTTTCTATAGTGGTAAGACTATTTTCTTCAATTCCTGGTTTATTGAGAGTTTTTTTAAAATTAGAAATAGAAGTTAATTTCATCAAATGGTTGTTAAATGTCTATGGAAATGGTCAACAATTTTCCTCTTCTATTGAGTGACTGATTTTTTTTGGAGACAGACTCTTGCTCTGTCGCCCATGCTGGAGTGCAGTGGTACGTTGTCTGCTCACTGCAACCTCTGCCTCCCAGGTTCAAGCGATTCTCCTGCGTCAGCCTCCTGAGTGGCTGGGATTACAGGTGCGTGCCACCACACCCAGATAATTTTTTTGTATTTTAGTAGAGACGGGGTTTCACCATGTTGCCCAGGCTGGTCTTGAACTCCTGACCTCAAGCCACCCACCTGCCTTGGCCTCCCAAAGTGCTGGGATCATAGGCATGAGGCACCACACCTGGCCAATTTTCCTTTTAAATTAGTATAGTGAGACTCCACCACAATGCATTCTATGTGGTTCAAAATATCCCGCAGGATCAGAGAATCACATGTGGTGGAGTAAGCCCCAGCAGTCAGCAGGCCCCGCACTCCCAGGGTCTGTCTGGTTGTGGCATCTCATGTGCCCCTGCTTCAGTGGCAGATTGCTGTCTCCTAGTGGTTGTTTGCAGCTATGACTTAAATATCCATGGGGAAGATTCTGAGCTGGGCTGGCTAAGACTTCTAGGATAGGAGCGGCAATTCCACAATCCCCTAGGTTATTTAGTACTAATTTTGTCAAACCAATATACGGAGATTGGCTTGGAAGAATCCCAGGAACACAGGGACTCACCTTCTGGTCCCTGCTCCCTGAATCTGAGTTTCCAGCCCTGTCTTGCCTTCCTCTCCATATCCCTCCACTCTCCCCACTCAGAAATGGAGAAATTTAGTTGATTCCGGTTTGAGAACTTGGACTGTGGGTGAAGAACTCAAGCCAACTTCCAATTGCATCATCAAGGGGCTTAGTAATTAATTAATTAATTATTATTATTATTATTATTTTGTTTTTCATTTTTTTCTGAGACGGAGTCTCGCTCTGTTCTGTTGCCCAGGCTGGAGTGCAGTGGCACAATCTCGGCTCACTGCAACCTCTGCCTCCCAGGTTCAAGTGAGTCTCCTGCCTCAGTCTCCCGAGTAGCTGGGATTACAGGTGTGAACTACCACACACTGCTCATTATTTACTTATTTATTCATTTATTTATTTTGTAGAGATAGGGTTTGCCATGTTGGCTAGGCTGGTCTCAAACTCTTGACGTCAAGTGATCTGCCTGCCTCAGGCTCCCAAAATTCTGGGATTACAGGTGTAAGCCACCACGCCTGGCCTTGAAATTATTTTTTAAATAAATACTTAGTTGAATGCTATGTACCAAAGACTTAACTAAATTATTCAAATGAATAATTTAAATTGACTCCTCCCATCCCTCTGAATTAGGCATTATTATTTCCATTTTATAAACTGGAAAACAACCAGAGAGGTTACATCACTTACCCAGGTTACCCAGCTAGTTCCTAGTGAGTAGTGAAGTCAGATTCAAAACCTGGCAGTTTACGTCCAAAACCCATGCTCTGGAGTGAAACCAACTTTACCCTTTGCTTCCAGGAATAAATTTGATAATAGTGTGCTACCCTTTTAACTCGATTCTGTTTGCTCACATGTTTTTTAGAATTTTTGCATGTAGGTGACATTTTTCAACAAAGTTTTCTTTTTTTGTGCGTTGTTTTGTTTTGGTGTCAGAATTATCCAAGATTCATAAAACAAATTGAAAATTTTCCATATATTTTAATGCTTTTTAGTACTTCAAAAACTTTTTAAGGAATTTAGGCGATATCTGTTTGTCAAATGTTTGCTACTTCATCTGTAAAACCATCTGGCCTGGGGCCTTTAACAATTACCTTAAACTTGTTACATTATTAATCATTTCTGGTTTCTCACTATTGAGTCAGTTTGAGTCATTTATATTTTGCTGAAGTAATTATTCTGTCTACCTAGAGAAGCTCAGATTTATTAGAATAATAAAACATAGTTTTAGCTTATGATTTTTAAAACTCTATATCTTTTTCTCTCTTTTAAAGATCTAATCTTAGGGTTGGGTGCTATGGCTCATGTCTGTAATCCCAGTGCTTTGGGAGGCTGAGGCAGGAGGATCGCTTGAGGCCAAAAGTTTGAGACCAGCTTGGGCAGCAGAGTGAGACCCCATCTCTACAAAAGGAAAGAAAAAAGAAAAGAAAACAAAAGAAGAAAAGGGAAAAAAGATCTCATCTTCCTCGTGATGTATTTTTGTGTTTTATTTCTTTTCATTTCTTCATCAGAATTATAAAAAACGTAATAGTAGTAGAAGTAGAGAAATATCATAGCAAATATTTATAAAGTGTTTACTCTGTGCCAAGCACTGTTCTAAGCTATACTAACTCAATCTTCATAACAACTTGATGAGTTAGGGGCTACTATTATCTAATTTTACAAATGAAGGAATTGAATCACAAAATTAGTAAGTGACTTGTCTAAGGGCATACAGCTGATAAATGTGGAGCTGGGATTTAAACTTAGGGAGTTTCTACTTTTATGTTTCTGCTTTTATATTAATTTATGCTTTCTATTTTTTAATTCTTCTTCTTCTAATTTTTTGAGACAAATGCTTGGTTTCTTTATTTGTAATCTTTCTTCTTTGTTAATAAAAGTGTTTAAGGTCATAGAGTAAGTATGAGTAAAAATAACCCATGGGCTCTGATATTATTGATCTTTAGAAAGAACCAGCTTTGGCTGGGTGCGGTGGCTCACGCCTGTAATCCCAGCACTTTGGGAGGCCAAGGCGGGCGGATCACGAGGTCAGGATATCAAGACCATCCTGGCTAACATGGTGAAACCCCGTCTCTACTAAAAATACAAAAAATTAGCTGGGCTACTAAAAATACAAAAAATTAGCTAGGTGTGGTGGCGGGCGCCTGCAGTCCTAGCTACTCGGGAGACTGAGGCAAGAGAATGGTGTGAACCTGGGAGGCAGAGCTCACAGTGAGCCGAGATGGCGCCACTGCACTCCAGCCTGGGTGACAGAGCGAGATGCCGTCTAGAAAAAAAGAAAGAAAGAAAGAAAGAAAGAACGAACCAGCTTTTAATTTTAATTAATTAATTAATTTATTTGAGATGTAGTCTCACTCTGTCGCCCAGGCTGGAGTGCAATGGCGTGATCTCTGCTCACTGCAACCTCCACCTCTCAGGTTCAAGCAATTCTCTGCCTCAGCCTCCTGAGTAGCTGGGATTACAGGCACCTGCCACCATGCCTGGCTGATTTTTTTGTATTTTTAGTAGGGATGGGGTTTCACCATCTTGGCCTGGCTGGTCTTGAACTCCTGACCTCGTGATCCACCCACCTCGGCCTCCCAAAGTCTTGGGATTACAGGCTTGAGCCACTGCGCCCAACCCAGCTTTTTATTTTATTGATTATCTCTATTGCTTTTCTGTTCTTGATTTCATTGATTTATGCTCATAATAATTTTCTTCCTTTTTTGTTTTGAGTTTAATTTGGTCTTTTTCTAGTATCTCAAGATGGAAGCTTATATATTTCATTTGATACCTTTCTCTCTTTTTTTTGAGACAAGGTCTCTCTCTGTCACCTAGGTTGGAGTGCAGTGGCCTGATGACAGCTCACTACAGCCTCAACTTCCCTGGGCACAGGCTCCTGCTGCAGCCTCCCGAGTAGCTGGGATCACAGGTGCGTGCTACCACGCCCAGCTAATTTTTGTATTTTTTTGTACAGGTGGACTTTTGCTATGTTGCCCAGGTTGGTCTCAAACTCTTGGGCTCAAGCAATTTGTCCACCTTTGCCTTTCAAAGTACTAAGATTACAGGCATGAGCCATGGTACCCAGTCTACTACCTTTCTTTAGTTTTCTAATATGAGCACTTAATGCTATGAATTTCCCTCTAGGCAATGTTTTAGCTGCATCTCACAACTTTTTGTGTTGTAATAAAACACATATACATCAGAAGAGAGGGGAATAAATTTTTTTTTTTTTTTTTTTGAGATGGAGTCTCGCTCTGTCGCCCAGGCTGGAGTGCAGTGGCCGGATCTCAGCTCACTGCAAGCTCCGCCTCCTGGGTTCACGCCATTCTCCTGCCTCAGTCTCCCGAGTAGCTGGGACTACAGGCGCCCGCCACCTTGCCCGGCTAGTTTTTTGTATTTTTTAGTAGAGACACGGTTTCACCGTGTTAGCCAGGATGGTCTCGATCTCCTGACCTCGTGATCTGCCCGTCTTGGCCTCCCAAAGTGCTGGGATTACAGGCTTGAGCCACCGCGCCCGGCCGGGAAGAAATTTTTAAAAACACACACATAGCTTAAGATCTATAGTATTAAAAAATTTTTATATATACATAAAACAGTACAGTATTGCTAACCATTGTTGGATAACATATCTGGAACTTTTTCATCTTGCATGACTGAAACTCTATACCCATTGCACAGCAACTCCCTATTTCGCCTTTCCCGCAGTCCCTGGCAACCACAATTTTCCCACAAAATTTTGTATGTAGTATTTTTATTTTCACTAAATTCAAAATATTTTCTTTTTTTGAGATGGAGTCTTGCTCTGTCCCCCAGGTTGGAGTGCAGTGGCGCAATCTCGATCTTGGCTCACTGCAACCTCTACCTCCCAGGTTCAAGTGATTCTCCTGCCTTAGCCTCCCAAATAGCTGGGATTACATGGGCGTGCCACCATGCCCGCTAATTTTTGTATTTTCAGTAGAGACAGGGCTTCGCCATGTTGGCCAGGCTGGTCTCAAACTCCTGACCTCAAGTGATCCTCCTGGCATATGGCCTCCCAAAGTGCTGGGATTACAGGTGTGAGCCATTGTGCCTGGCCCAAAACATTTTCTAAATTTCCCTTGAGACTTTCTTTTTGAGCCAGGGGTTACTTAGAAGTATGTTATTTAATTCCAAAATATTTGAGGATTTTAAAAGATAGCTTCCTGTTATTGGTTTTTGGTGTAATTATTTTATGGTCAGAGGACATTATATTCTCTCTATTCTTTTACAAGTGTTAAGGTTTGTTTTATAGCCCAGAATGCAGTTTATCTTGATGAATGTTTTAAGCACACTTGAAAGAATGTATATGCTGCTCTTGTTGAATGGAGTGTTCTATAAATATCAGTTAGGGCGCATTGGTTGAGACTGATGTTCAGATCCTCCATATCCCTGCTAATTTTTGTTTATTTTTTCTACTGGAGTGTTTAACTCACCAATTGTAATAGTGGATTTCTCTATTTCTCATTTTAGTTCTATCAGTTTTTGCTTCGTGCTTCTTGAAGCTCTGTTGTTACATGCATAAATCTTTAGGATTTTTATATCTTCTTGGTGAATTAACCTTTTTTTTTTTTTTTTGAGATAGTCTTGCTCTGTCACCGAGGCTGGAGTGCAATGGTACCACCTCGCCTCACTGCAACCTCCCGCCTCATGGGTTCAAGAGATTCTCCTGCCTCAGCCTCCCGAGTAGCTGGGATTACAGGCACATGCCACCACACCTGGCTAATTTTTTCATTTTAAGTAGAGACAAGGTTTCACCATGTTGGCCAGGCTGGGCTCAAGAGATCCACCCACTTCAGCCTCCCAAAGTGTTGGAATTACAGGCATGAGCTACACACCTAGCCTTAACCTTTTTATTATTATGTAATATCTCTCTTTGTCGCTGGTAATATTGCTTGTTTTGAAGTCTACTTTGTCTGATATTAATATAGCCACTCCAGCTGTCTTTTGATCGGTATTTACATGGCTTAACCTTTTCTATCGTTTTACTTTTAATCTATCTATGTAATTATATTAAGGCGGGTTTGATGTAGAAAGCATGTAGTTGGGTCTTGTGTAAATGTGTGTATGTGTGTGTTCAATCCAATCTGATAATGTGTCTTTTTTTTTTTTTAGACAGTCTTGTTCTATCACCCAGGCTGGAGTGCAGTGGCACGATCTCAGCTCACAGCAACCTCCACCTCCTGGATTCAAGTGATTTTTGTGCCTCAGCCTCCCAAGTAGATGGTATTACAGGCACACATGACTATGCTTGACTAATTTTTGTATTTTTAGTAGAGGTTCAGTTTCGCCATATTGGCCAAGCTGGACTTGAACTCCTGGCCTCAAGCGATCCACCCACTTCGGTCTCTCAAAGTGCTGGAATTGCAGGCATGAGCCACTGCGCCCAGCCAGTATTGTCTTTTAATTGGTGTGTTTATACCAGTCTTCTGGCTTTTGCAATAGCACAGGTGTCTAAAACTCTAGGAGAATCTATTGTATAGCTCCACATGGCTTTGGCCACCCTCAGGGTAATGCAAAGAGAGAAAAGAAAGAGAAAAAGCAAGGGGGATTCCCCCCTCACACACCCTATTCCTGGTTCATCTGGCAAGAAAGATGGGTTTTCTTTGGGGGTTTTGGGTGTCTGTGCCACCACCCCTGCCACCATAGTGTAGCTTTCTGACTGGTTCACCCTTAGGACAGGTCGAAAGAGAGAAAAGAGAAAAAAAGATACTATATACTCTGTAACTCACAAGAGGCTGCTTTTCCAATTCCCCGTTCAGGAAGGTGGGTTTCTCCTGGAGGTTTTGTTGCCTGCGCCTGCTACACAGTTCCAGATTTGGGCCACCCTCGGGTCAAAGCTGGGTGATAAAAGAGGAACACAACCCTGGAAACTCACCCCATTAGGGTCTTTCTTTAAGTTTTTGCCCCTCTTGCCAATCTACTTGTTATTTCCTGAATCCTCAGGCAGTGCTTTTTGTATTTTGTCCAGATCTTTTAGTTGGCAGTCAGCGGGACAGACAGGCTGTGGTGGCGCACACTGCCTTGGCCAGCATCAGAACTCCGGTGTAGAATTCACAAATTGAATTGGTGTGTGACATAGTTACATATGCTTAAGCTATTACTGCGTGCTTCTAAGTTGTTATTTATTTATTTATTTATTTTTGAGACGGAGTCTCGCTCCGTTGCACAGGCTGGAGTTCAGTGGCACAATCTCAGCTCACTGCAACCTGTGCCTCCTGGGTTCAAGCAATTCTCCTGCCTCAGCCTCCCAGTAGCTGGGACTACAGACGCCTGCCACCAGGCCCAGCTAATTTTTTGTATTTTTAGTAGAGATAGGATTTCACCATGTTGGTCAGGCTGGTCTCAAACTCCTGACCTCAGGTGATCTGCCCGCATCGGCCTCCCAAAGTGCTGGGATTGCAGGCATGAGCCACTGTGCCTGGCCCTAAATTGTTCTTTAAAATGGTATGCCAATTTGCATTACACTAAAACTCTAAAAAATCTTCTCTTGATTTCCTTACCAACAACTGATATCCAACTTTCTATTTTTTCCCCAATCTATTGGGTGAAGAGAAATAGCATCTTGTTGATTTGATTTCATGTTCTATGTTTGCTAGTGAAGTTGGAGCATCTTTTTATATATTTTCAGCCATTTATATATCCTCATTTGTAAAAAAAAAAAAAAAAAAAAAAACTCCCTTTCAATCCTTTGCCCATTTTTCTCTTTGGTCATTTGTCTTTTTATTATTGATTTGTTGAAATTGCCTGTGTAGTTTCTACTGTTTGGAATTTATCAGGGTTTACTTTGAGACTCATTACTTAATCAATTTGCTTATATGTTCTGTGAGCATTGGAAAAAAAGCAATTCCCTGTTCAAATTCTACCTAGATATATTAAAACAATCTTGTTAATTTTGTTATTTAGATTGTCTTTATGATTTAAAAAATAGCTGACCTGTTAAATTTTGAGTCAGGTGTTTTAAAATCTCCCACTCTGCATGCTTTTGTAAAATTCTCCTAGTTTTGCAATTTTTGCTTTTTGTTTGAGATGGAGTTTTGCTCTTGTTGCCCAGGCTGGAGTGCAATGGCACGATCTCAGCCCACCACAACCTCCGCTTCCTGGGTTCAAGTGATTCTCCTGCCTCAGCCTCCCCAGTAGCTGGGATTACAGGCATGAGCCACCACGCCTGGCTAATTTTGTATTTTTAGTAGAGACTGGGTTTCTCCATGTTGGTCAGGCTGGTCTCAAACTCCCGACTTCAGATGATCCGGCCGCCTCAGCCTCCCTAAGTGCTGGGATTACAGGTGTGAGCCACCAGCCCAACCTCAATTTTTGCTTTTTGCTTTATATATTCTTTTCAGTATTTCTGCCCACGTATCTGTCTGATTCAGATTCATGGTTAATCAGCCACTCAGTGATTGAGCAGGAAGTCTGGGTCCTGCGAGGTGGCTCATGCCTGTAATCCCAATGCTTTGGGAGGAGGAGGCAGGAGGATCACTTACCCCTAGGAGTTCGAGACCCTGTCTCTACAAAAAAAAAAAAAAAAAAAAAAAAAAAAAAAAATAGGAGTAGTGGCTTGCATTTGTAGTCCCAGCTACTCAGGAAGCTGAGGAAGGAGGATACTTGAGCCCAGGAGGTTAAGGCTGCAGTGAGCCGTGTTCATGCCACTGCACTTCAGCCTGGGAATCAGAGTTAGACCCTGTCTCAAAAACAAAAAACAAAAGCACGAACTCTGGTGTTAGGGTACATGGATTCAAATCTTGGTTCTCCCCCTTACAAAATATGTAGGGATATTGTAATTACTTAATCTTTCTAAGCTTTAGTTTCCTCATCTGTTAAATGGGGCAAAAAAGATAGCATTTACCTCACATCATTGTTATGAGATTAAATGAAATTATGTAATTGTTCAACAAATGGCGATATTTTCTTGATGATTGGATATTTCATCAATACAAGTATAAAAAAAATCCCAGCCAGGCATGGTGGCTCACGGCTGTAATCCCAGCACTTTGGGAGAATGAGGCGGGTGGATCACCTGAGGTCAGGAGTTCGAGACCAGCCTGGCCAACATGGTGAAACCCCGTCTCTCCTAAGATATAAAAATTAGCCAGATGTGTTGGTGTGCACCTGTAATCCCAGTTACTCAGGAGGCTGAGGCAGGATAATTGCTTGAACCCAGGAGGCAGAGGTTGC
The DNA here is from genome assembly GCF_000951035.1 of Colobus angolensis palliatus. NCBI lineage: Eukaryota > Metazoa > Chordata > Mammalia > Primates > Cercopithecidae > Colobus > Colobus angolensis. The sequence continues at coordinate 8,525,661 of NW_012122931.1, forward strand.
AGTGGACCGAGTTCGTGCCACTGCACTCCCGCCTGGGTGACAGAGCGAGACTCCGTCTCAAAAAAAAAAAAAAGAAAACCCTCAGTTCCATTTAATGCTTTCCTTCCCTTGAATTACACTTTTCAAAATATGAACACTGCCACACACTCTTTCTTCTATTTGGATTTCCCTGGAATATATTTATTTTAGATTTTTCATAATTATTTAACTTTGGAAGGAATCCCTTGTAAAGCATAATTGAGGTAGGCAGTCTCCAAAAGATGGCCACCATAAATCCTTCCTGTGCCTATCTCGTGCCTGATGGATCTGCCCGTTAGGAGGTGGGGTCTGTTTCTCCTCTCCTCCAATACGGGTGGCCTTGTGTCTTGCCTTGACCAATAGCAAACAGAGGAAGTGGTATGACGTCAGTTCGAGACCTGGCCTTCAAGCAGTCAGGTGACTTCAGGTTGTGTTGGGGAAACCAGTTTCCATACTTTAAGGAAGCTCAGGCTGGAATATTAAACTGTGAGGCAGGCTAGACAGAAAGGCCACAGTGCAGGAGCACAGAGGCACCGAGTGAGTAAAACCTTGGACTGCTCAGCCCAGCCACCCGCAGGATGGAGCTTAATGAGTGAGCCCAGCCCATGCCCTGTGCAACAAAAGACGCCCGCCAAGCCATGCTGGCATCCCAGAGCTACAGAATCATGAGAAATAACAGTTCATTGTTGTTTTAAGTTTGGGGGTGGTTTGTTACTCATCGGGAAATAACTGGAAGTAGTTTTTCTGTTTTATTTAATCTGAGAATCTTTGTTTTTTAATAGGAGAATTTAACATTAAAACTTTTTTCAGTTAATAATTGATCTTTTGGGGTTTTCCTTCTAGATGCAACAGTATGATCTTGTTTTTGACACTTTGGGTTATGTTTCTGTTTCTTTCACTGTAGTGTGGTTTCAATTTTTTTTCCTTATTAGTTTGTACTGTAATGCCTTGCTCTTTCTTCTTTTTCTGTCCCCCTTTTTGGGTAACTATATATGCTTTTCTACTAGTTTTTTTGATATAAAAATTTAACATTTAAAATTATGGTTCTATCAATGTCAAAAGTTAAGTGGTGCCTATAACCTCTCTCTTTCTTCAAATAAGAGTTGTCCTTTACAGGCCGGGCATGGTGGCTCGCACCTGTAATCCCAGCTCTTTGAGAGGCCGAGGCGGGTGGATCACCTGAGGTCAGGAGTTCGAGACCAGCCCGGCCAACATGGTCATACCCTATCTCTACCGAAAATACAAAAATTAACCAGGCGTGTTGGCATGTGCCTGTAATCCCAGCTACTTTGGAGGCTGAGGCAGGAGAATTGCTTAAACTTGAGTGGCGCAGGTTGCAGTGAGCCGAGATTTCACCACTGCACTCCAGCCTGGGCGACAGAGTGAGAATCCGGCTCAAAAAAAAAAAAAAAAACAGAGTTGTCCTTTACAATGTCTTAATGCCTCTTTCCTTATCAACACTTCAAAAGCATTATTAAATTAATAATAAGATAAATTACACATTATTACTAATTGTTTATGCCTGTTATATTTCAATAATCCTTTTTGAAAGATTGCATAAAATTCCACAACCACGTTGTCAGCCATTAGAATAAACTATCGGCTTAACAGTTTTGATTTCTTACTCATGTTTCTTGTAGACCAAATTTTAAAAAATACTTTATTTTGACTAGATACTTCTTGAAGTAACTTTTTCAGAAAGGATATATTGGTGGTACAGGTCTGAACTGCTTTTGTCTTTTATGAATATTATTCTGACTGGGTATAGAATTCTAGCATCAAATAAAAAAATAAAAAGAATTCTAGCATCAAAATCCTTTTAGTTCCAGAACTCTGTAAAAGATGTCTTCTCTCTCACACTTAGTATGGTAAATTTGATATCCGCTGCCAATTTTTTATTCCTTTCCTTGTCAATAGCCTGTTTTGTGTATCTGTTTTGTCTATCACCCACTAAAGAGGGTGAACTATACGCAGCATTACTAAACAGCAGCCCTTAGAAAACTCATATCTTGTGCCCCTCTCAAGAGGGCTTGGTGGTGGCATTCAGCCATGGGTCCCTAGAGGTCAGGGAGGAGATTCAAAATATTTAACAAGCAGTAGGGCAGCAGCACTGAAGCTGAACAGCAGAGCAGGGCAGTGCAGTGCCGCCAGGATGCTGCACAAGCATAGCATCTCAACCCTGGCTGGCAGCCTCCTTTGAGCTGCTGTCCCCTGGCACGGTCCCCTTTGTCTGGCTGCCTTCTCTGTAGTTCTTCTCTTCCCTGAGACCCCTCTGTATTTACAGAAACCTGGTTTCTAATGTGCAGGTTTCTATGATTAAAATGCAGCAGCCACTGTTTTGCTGCTGTGACTCCTCTCTCTTTCCCATTAAAAAATCATTTCAGTTACAGAAGAAATACGTTAACAGATGTACAAAAAATGAAAAGTGATTCCTTGAGCTCACTCCAAGGTAAGCACTGTTTAGTAGTTTAGTATGTCCTTTAAGAACTTTGGACAGGATGCAGTAGCACACAACTCTAATCCCAGCACTTTGGGAGGCCAAGGCAGGTGGATCGCTTGAGCTCGGGAATTTGAGACCAACTTGGCAACATGGCAAAATCCCATCTCTACAAAAATTCAAAAATGAGCTGGGTGTGGTGGTGCACCTCAGCCTCAGGAGGCTGAGGTGGGAGGATTGCTCGAACCCAGGAAGTGGAGATTGCAGTGAGCTGAGATCAGACTTTGTCTCAAAAAAAAAAAAAGAACTTTGTCGATGCACACAACACTCACTTTTTTTCTTTTCCAAAATCGGAATCATACTAATTCTCAAGTTCTATAAATGTGCTGTTAACTGAGTCATATTGTGGGCATTTTGCTAAGTGCACATTCATATCTACCTCATTATCCCCCCCCCACCCCCACTCCCGTTTTTTTTTTTTTTTT
>NW_012122931.1:8529291-8531277 GCF_000951035.1 Colobus angolensis palliatus
GATCTCCTGACCTCATGATCCGCCCGTCTCGGCCTCCCAAAGTGCTGGGATTACAGGCTTGAGCCACCGCGCCCGGCCTTTTTTTTCTTAAGGAGTGGGATCTTGCTCTGTTGCCTAGGCTAGCATGCAGCGACACAATTATAGCTCACTGCAGCCTCAAACTCCTGGGCTCAAGTGATCCTCCTGCCTCAATTCCCCAAGTAACTGGGATTACAGGGTACCTGACTAATTTTAAGGAAAATTTTTTTTGTAGAGATGGTGTCTCACTTTGTTACCCAGGCTGGTCTCCAACTCTTGGCTTCAACCATCTTCCCACCTTGGCCTCCCAAAGTGCTGAGATTACAGGGGTGAGCCACCATGCTTGGCCCTGGACTTACCACACTTTAAGTGTTCAGTAGCCATATGTGGCCTGTAGCCACTATACTAGGTGACACAGACATCGACCGTAACTTATTTACCTGTGGGCCTGCTGACGGAAATAAAGGTTGCTTCCAATTTTTGCTCTTCTAAGCAATGCCACAGTAAACTTTCTTATGCTTATCGCATTATACATGCATGTGATTATTTCTTTAAGATAGATTTATAGAGCTGAAGCTTCTAGGTCAGAGAGCGTCTGCATTTTATAGTGTCATAGATATAGCCAAATTACTCTCTCATAAGGCGAAACCAATTTATGCTTTCACCAGCAGTACATAAGAATGATGGTTTCCCCACACTCCTGCCAAATTGGAGGGCATTTCTTTTAAACACTTGGTTATCTGTACACTGATGCAATGTGTTGCATCACAGAGGGGGAGATTCATTTTCAAAGCTGCATTTTCCCCAATTGGTTACCATTATTGGTCAGATAGAGAATGTGTTGGGCTGTGTAGATGACGGAAAACCCAACACACGTTGACTCAAACAAATAACTTATTTTCTCATGTAAAAATATGGAGAAAGGTGGCTGCTTACAGTGGTTGATCCTCTCCTTATCCCTTCAAAGCTCTTTCTCTCTTTCAGCCAGGTTCAGTGGCTCATGCCTGTGATCCCAGCACTTTGGGAGGCCGAGGCGGGTGGATCACCTGAGATCAGGAGCTTGAGACCAGCCTGGCCAACATGGGGAATTCCCGTCTCTACTAGAAATACAAAAATTAGCCAGGTGTGGCGGGCACCTGTAATCCCAGCTACTCAGGAGGCTGAGGCAGGAGAATGGCTTGAATCCAGGAGGCAGAGGTTGCAGGGAGCCAAGATCAAAAACAAAGCAAAACAAAACAAAAAACCAAAAAAACCCTTTCTCTCTTTCTAACTCAGTGCTCTTAGCAGGTGGGCCTCTCTCTCCTCATGACTGTCAACTTGCACTCACTTTTTTTAGGGTCACAAGGTAGCTGTCACCACTCCAGACAGCATGTCTCTGTTCCTGGCAGGGTGGAGGAAAGGCAGATGACACCAGCTGCTTCTTACCCGGAAGCCACCTGGAATACTTACATTTCATTGTCAAAACTGGATCTCATGGCTATCCCCATTGCAAAAGAGCCTGGGAAAAAGAGTAACAGCTTTTTGGCCTATAGTGGATGGTGGCAAGGGTAAGTGAGATTGGCAATGGCTGATTAATTGGACAAAAACAGTGTGCTATACCATCTACCCCAACTGTAGGTCTGAGGCCTTCATGTAAAGAATCCCATGGTTGAATTTAGGGCCACAGTCCTTGTTCTGGTCATAGCCCCTGGCTGCACTCATCAGCCTGACATCACCATGCCTGCCTTCTCATTGTAGTCTGCTTCAAAACACAAATTTCAGGGATCCTTCTGGGTCCTGCTTGTGGCCGGAGAAGAGGAGCTCCTAGGAAGAGTGCTTAGGCAAGGTGCAGTGGCTTATACCTGCAATCCCAGCATTTTGCGGGGCTGAGGCAGGTGGATTGCTTGAGCTCAGGAGTTTGAGACCAGCCTAAGGGCAACATAAGGAGACCCTGTCTCTACAAAAAAAAAAAAAAAAAAAAAAAAAAAA
>NW_012122931.1:8532232-8537310 GCF_000951035.1 Colobus angolensis palliatus
TAGCTGGGCATGGTGGCACGCACCTGTAGTCCTAGCTACTTGGGAGGCTGAGGCAGGAGAATCACTTGAACCTGGGAGGCAGAGGTTGCAGTGAGCCGAGCGAGATCTTGCCACCTCACTCCAGCCTGGGCAATAGAGCAAGACTCCATCTCAAAAAAAAAGGAAAGAAAGGAAAGAGAAAGAAAAAGAAAGAAAGAAAGCGAGAAAGAGAGAAAGAAAGAAAAGAAAGAAAAAAAGAAAGCAAGCTAGCTCACAATAGGCAGCTTCTGACTTGGTTCCTAATGACCTCACATTCTGATGTTCACGCCCTTGGGTGTTCACCTCCCCTTGGGTGTGACCTGCTTCTAAAGAATATGAGATGGCAAAAGTGATGAGACGTCATGCCTGGAATTAGGTCACAAAGTACTTGGCTTGCTGCCATTCCCTCTCTGTTGCCTTCTCAGCTCGGGTGCTTTGTGATGCCAGCTGTCATGTGGGAAAGGCTTATATAAGGTGGGACTGAGGGTGCCTCTGGCCAACATCCCATGAGGAACTGAATTCTGCCAACAGCCACATAAGTGAGTTTGGAAGCAGATCCTTCTCCAGTTAGCCTTAGGATGACCGCAGCCCAAGCCAACACCTTAATTGCAGCCTCTGAGAGACCTCGGAGCAGAGGACCCAGCTAAGCTGCACCTTGTAGAGTCCAGACTTGCTAGAAGCCGTGATATAACAAATGCTTTTGTTTCAGCCCCCTATGTTTTGGGGCAATTTGTCACGCAGCAGCAGAGAACTAATCCAGTGCTGCTAGAAAACCATCTCCTTGGGAGCAACCAACTGCTTTCTCAGTATCATTTTCCTGCCCTTTAAAAATTCACTCTTCTCACACAACTTTAGGGCAAGGGTAATTGTAATTCAGAGGAAAAAGTAATTTACAGGCATTCAGAGGACAGAGAGGTGTTGTGCAAACCTTTCCCATCTTCTCACATTTTCTGGTGAGTTTCTTGGGACTTCATCTCAGGAGAGAGGCCAGGGATGGAGCTCCCCTTGTTGCCAGGAGGACTCATACATCCATGAGGAATACTCCTGACTTTTCTCTGCATCCCTCACTGATTCTACCCCCAGGCAGGTGAGACTTCACTGTGCATTCAGGAGTAGGAACTGAGCCTGCATCTCCCAACCCCTATGGGGCTCTGCTGACCCATTGGCCTGCCTGCAGGGAGGGTGCCTGCTGCCTGTTCGTGACAGGGGTACTGTAGGCAGCCCCAGAAGCCTCTGCCCATCCCTGTGAGTGGAAGGGGCAAATTCAATTCAGGAGGAGCGTGAGGAAGCCCATTGGGTGGCTCACGGAGCCATGATCTCCAATCCGCTTGTCAGTCACCCAGACCGTATTTCACCTGTCTCTGTGACTTCTTTCCCATTGCCTCCAAGCTCAGAGGGAAAGAGAGGGGTTTTATTGGTTGTCTCTACCCCCAAATATCAATAAGTGTATCCAACATCACTGAGTTTTTAAATTTTTTATTTTTATTAAAAAATTTTTTTTGAGATGGTCTTGCTCTGTTGCCCAGGCTAGAGTGCAGTGGCACCATTTCGACTCACTTCAAACTCCACCTCCAGAGTTCAAGTGATTCTCCTGCTTCAGCCTCCTGAGTAGCCGGGATTATAAGCGTGCACCACCACGCCGGGCTAATTTTTGTATTTTTAGTAGAGATGGGGTTTCATCATGTTGGCCAGGCTTCTGATCTCAAGTGATCTGCACACCTCGGCCTCCCAAAGTGCTGGGATTACAGGCATGAGCCACTGCACCCGGCCCCAAATCGCTGAGTTTTTAATTGAAGATATGAAGCAAGTTTTGATAGAAAGGAAGAATCAGGCTGCTGGGGCACGATGGGTGGAGGTGCGAGGGGGGTGTGTCTCCTTTGTGCCTTCGTGTCCCTGGGCTGTCCCTGCCACAGGGGTGCCTGTGAGCGAGTGGGTATGTGCGTCTGTGTCTACAGCTGCCCGTCCCTCTTCTATACCAAGGACAGGGACTCCTGGGTCCCCTTCTGGTTCTGGCTTTTCTCTGGGTGGGTGGGTCTCCCCAGAGCCTGGGGAAGGTTTTGACTCGACAGAGCGTCCCTTCCCTCAGAGGCCCAGGGCCCCGCAGAGCAGGCCCTGCTCCTCCAAAACACCTGCCGGCCAGCACCCACCAGAACTGCGGTGCAGGGCTTGGAGTGGGCCCCTCAAGCTGCTCCTGCCCCTGCTGCTTCCCGGCATCCCCCATGTTCAATGTGTGATTTTTTACGATCGATCTTATATCCGGCACAATCAGATTTATGGCTCCTGCATCTTATGAAATTACACAGATGTTGCTGCTCTGCTTCTCTCCAGGACAGTAAAAGGCAATAACGTTCTTGCAGATTTTGACAGCAGGCAATTCAATAAAGGGCCATGTATATTTTATAAGTACAATAAAGACGAGGCTCTGTGCCCGCACTGAGGCCCGCCAGGGCCCGGCACTGCATTGGCCGCCACCCGCACCCCACCTTTGCTGTCTGATTGTCGATCAGGCCTCTCCCCACCGTCACACAGGGGACCAGGGAGATTTATCCTTTTTCTGATCCATTACTTAAGTTTGGCTCCAGGGACCCTGCAATGGGGGCTGTTTAAAATTTAAAGGTGTTTGTGGAACTTAATACTTTCCTCCCCCTGATTTGCACTATAAAATTTTATCTATATTTTTGTTGCCCCATAAAACGTTTCTATCTTATCAGGACGGCTTGTCCTTTTACGGGCAAAACCATAAATACCTGATGAGGTGAGGGTTGGTGGAAGGTCTCACAGAGGAGTCCCATGGGGAGGCAGGAGAAGAGAACTCTTCCCAGGTCTGCACCCGACACCCTGGGTGGCCAATGGTGAGCTGCCATCTCTCCCTGAGACTCAGTTTCTTCACCTGTGAAATGAGGAGCATCATAGCATCCACTACACAGGTACTGGACCCACTACACAGGTTGCAAGGACTCAGGGCAGCGTGGCACCAGATGCCTTCACTTGGTACCTGGCATAGCATGTGCAAAGACTTAGAGGAGGGAAGAGTCTAGGCGTGTTAGGGGAACATGATGGAGCTCTGTAGAGGGAAGTGGTTTCCTCCTCAGGGTCAGGATGACTATGCCAGGCTGGGCTGGAAGCAAATCTGTGTGTCAGCTTGGCAGTCACTTACCTCTCTGGGCCTTGTGTCCTCATTTATAAAATGGAGATGTCTAAGTTCCCACCTCATTGGGGTGTACAGTGGATTAAGACTCACTGCATTGCAGGTGGCTCAGAGCCCCACACATAGTACCTGCTTCCCAGATAGGATCACGTGGGGCTGGTTTTGTTTGTTTGTTTGTTTGTTGTTTTGTTTATTTGTTTTTGAGACGGGGTTTCACTCTTGTTGCCCAGGCTGCAGTGCAATGGCATGATCTCAGCTCACCACAATCTCCACCTCCCAGGTTCACTGCAACCTCCGCCTCCCGAGTTCAAGCGATTCTCCTGCCTTAGCCTCCTGAGTAGCTGGGATTACAGGCATGTGCCACCACGCCCGGCTAATTTTTGTATTTTTAGTAGAGACGGGGTGTCTCCATGTTGGTCAGGCTGGTCTCAAATTCCCGACCTCAGGTGATCCGCCCACTTCGTGCTCCCAAAGTGCTGGGATTACAGGTGCGAGCCACTGTGCCCGGCCACATGTGGCTGTTATTGTTATTGTTATTGTTATAAAGCAGCTTCCCAGGGAGGAAAATATAAGAAGGTGCTCACTCCCAGAGGTATGTAAGTGCAGGGTGAGCACCTCCTTTTGCACTCTGTGGTTTACTTTGGGCCTGGCACAGCTACCTAGGACTCTTCCACCTTGGCTGGTAGGCAGATGTGCCTGGACAGAAGCAGGCACCTGGGATTCAGGCAGCAGGAGCAGTTTCACCTTCAACAGAACCAACACCTCCTTGAAGTCTAGTCAATATTGGGACAAGATCAGACATATCCTGTTGGGGCCAAGCCAGGCCTGTCCCTTGCGGGTGATATTCACATGCCTACTTTGGGCCCGGTGCTCGCTGGCCACTGACAGTGTTGAGGATAATCCAACCTTATCTCTGCTCTCAAACAGTGCCCAGGCTAGTCTAGCTGTGTGGGGTGGTGGTGAGAGGCATCAGAAAAGACTTCACGAAGGAGGTCAGTTGAGCTGGACCCAGAAGTGGGCAGAGCATTCCTCAGGGGGTCCCAGCACGGATCACAGCATGGAGTGTGGAAAGGACCAACCCGTGGGGGCCGAGATGGCAGGTCAGTGTCTGAGTGAGGAGTATTTGTCCCTTGAAACTCCTGGTGATGAAGGTGCAGGTGCAGCTCCTCAGGGAACCAAAATATAAACAAGAGTCAGTTAGTGCCTTCCAGGGAATGGGAGGAGTGTATCTTCTCCAGACGAATTCAAAACCCAGAAGTGTGAGGTTGGGACCTCAAACGCTGCCGCGGCTAACCTCAGTGTGGTCAGGGGCTCCAATGGGTCTAGCTAGAACTGCGCCAGCGTTAAGTACAGTGGTCCTCAAACTTAGATTTGTGCTAGAATCCCTTGGGGAGACTGTCACATGCCTTTATCCAGTCCTTCCTGCTCCCAAGAGCCACAGCAAGGGAAGCAGGATTGGGCAGAGGGTGAAGGTGAACTGCCATGTAGGAAAGCAGAGACCTCAGCTGATTGTGCCAGGAGCTTTGAAGCTGGGACAGCTCTTCGGAGATACTCTGAGTTGAAGCTGGGCCTCCTCTGCACCGACCAGTCACTGAGCATGTGCCATCCTGAGGAAAGGAATGTAACCTTGGAGGAGGCAGGTCCTTCCAGCCAAGGGCAACTCCCAGGGAGGGAGGAGTTTAGTTGTAAGCTTTCAGCAGGTGACTTCTGGAAGCTGAGTGAGTGCCTCAGATCTGAGGGGAATCTGGGCAGCTCATCACAGCTGCCATGACACCTAGGCTTGCCCTGTCAGTGGGGATGGCTGGGCACCCGTCCCAATAAAAATCCATTGACCCTTAGGTTTGTTTCATATTTCCAACACAAAAAAGATAAATGTTCAAGGTGATGGATATCCTAAATGTCATCATTTGAT
>NW_012122931.1:8538166-8544148 GCF_000951035.1 Colobus angolensis palliatus
CAGTTGCTATGAAAAACAGCATGGTGGTTCTACAAAAAAAAAAAAAAAAAAAAGTGTGAAACATAAACTGTTTCATCTTAACCATTTGTGAGTGTATGGTTCATGGCATCAAGTATACTCAATGCACAAGGGTTATAGTTGGTGGGAATGTCAAATGGTGCAGTTGCTATGAAAAACAGCGTGGTGGTTCTACGGAAAATGAAGAATAGAATTATCATGTGATTGAGAATTCTGCTTCTGGGTTTATACCTGAATGAACTGAGAACAGGAACTGGAAGAGATATGTGCCCGTCCATCTTCATAGCACATTATTCGTAATAGCTAAAAGGTGGAAATAAGCCAAGTGTCCATTGATGAATGAATGGATAAACACAATGTGGTATATCTGTATAACGGAATATGATTCAGCCTTGAAAAAGAAGGAAATCCTGGCACATGCTATGACACAGATGAAACTTGAGGACATTATGCTAAGTGAATTAAGCCAGTCACAAATGGATAAATACTGTGTGATTTCACTTACATGAGGTACTTAAGGAAGTCAGAATCATAAAGAAAGTAGGATAGTGGTTGCCAGAGGATGGAGAAGGGTAGATAGTGAAGAGTTAGTGTTTAATGGGGACAGAGTTTCAGCTTTGCAAGATGAAAAGAGTTCTGGAGATGGATGGTGGTACAACACTATTGAAGTTAATATTCAATATTAAGTATTGAATATACTTAATGCCATTGAACTCTACACTTAAAAATGGTGAAGAGAAATGGTGAAGAGGAATGGTGAAGATGATCAATTGTATGCTATGTGTATTTTACCACAATTAAAAATAAATCAATGAAAAAAAAAATCTAGACCTGGGCCAGGTGTGGTGGCTCATACCTGTAATCTCAGCTCTTTGGGAGGCCAAGGTGGGCAGATCACCTGAGGTCAGGAGTTTGAGACCAGCCTGGCCAACATGGTGAAACCCTGCCTCTACTAAAAATACGAAAATTAGCCAGGTGTGGTGGTGTGCGCCTGTAATCCCAGCTACTCAGGAGGCTGAGGCAGGAGAATCACTTAAGCCCGGAAGGCGGAGGTTGCAGTGAGCAGAGATCACACCATTGCACTCCAGCCTGGGCGACAGAATGAGATTCCATCTCAAAATAAAAATAAAAATAAATAAAAATCTAGACTTGGAGGGGCAAGAGAAGGTGTGTTCTGGGCACTTCTTTTTCAGTGTAATGTCCCCTTTCCAAGCATGCATCTCCGTGACAGCAGCTATCTTGTGCAATGTCAGTCTGATCAGTCTGATCCCATACGCTCAGAGGATGGCCAGGGGGTGGGCTGTGTGTAGATTGTGTTCTCAGGGAAGCAGGAACTGAGAAAGGGTTAGGAATGCAAACAGTTTGTTGAGAAGTACGCCTGTGAAAGGAGAAAGGAGGAGGAAGTGGGAATGGGCATGTGGGCCATGAGATGGTGGTGCAAACCGACAAAGGCTGTGCCCGCCCAGTGGAGAGCTGCAGAGAACAGTGATCACCAGTTGGAGGAGTCCTGTGTTGGGCCCATCCACCACAGTCTTGTACAGTCCATTGTTGGGACCACCCCAAGAAGAGCAGGACCTTGGCTGCGAAGCTGCGGCAGACCCGAAAGAATGAATAGTTAGGGCGTGGCAGCTAACTCCCCTCCTTGCAGTAGGGCAGCAAGTTCTTCCTTGAAGGGGGATCTAAGTGGTGGATCTCCACGTCTTCCACGGCCAGTGTCCCAAGCTGAGCCAGTGATTCCTTTCCCTGGATTTAGGATCTTGGATCTAGAGAGGGTTGAATCAGGGTCTTCTGATGGCCTGGGTTGTAACATGGCCAACTCTGGAGCCCTTGGTGGAGAGGTGTCCTGTCCTATGGACATATGGGCTGAGGGGCAGGGGAAGTTGGTTTATAGTGGGAGTGGAGGGTGAAGCGGATATGCAGAGAAGTGGGATGAGTAGAGATGGAGAGAAGCCCACACACAGCACTCCACTCCCAGGATCCAGGGATTGAGGTTCAGCCGAACCCCTGTCCTTCCTCAACTTGGTTGTTCGCTATTTTCTTCTCTAGGATTCTTCCAGTAAATCCCCCTTTTTGCTTAAACTAGTAGTTTTTTTTTTTAGGTCACATTAACTCAGAATTTTAACTAATACAGGGAAAAGGGGCTGGGGCTGGAGGAAGAGGAAAAAGAACAACAGAAACAAGAAGACTAAGAGGAGGAGATGGAAGAAGCATCGCTGCCCAGGGATGCTGTGCTATCCTGAGGGTGTCTCTTGGGGTTCATCACGACCTTACCCAAGCTGTGGCTGCTCCTTCCTGGACTCTGGGTACTGATCAGTAAAGGTGAGGATGGAACTGCACCGAAGACTCCTGGTCCGCACGAGCCTTGTGTAGCAGGACGAGCCGCAGACAAAACTCCTCAGACACCGGATTAAAAAAGGAAGAGGTTTTTTATTCGGCCGGGACCGTCGGCAGACCCGCGTCATAAGAGCCGAGCTCCCCGAAAAAGAAATACTTGGCCTTTTTAAAGGCTTACAACTTTAAGGAGTCCACGTGAAAGGGTCGTGATAAATTGAGCAAGTGTGGGAAACATGACTGGGGGCTACATGCATCAGCTAACAGAACAGAAAGTTTTACAATGCTTTTTTCATACAGTGTCTGGAATTTACAGATAACACAAGTAGTTTAGGCCAGGGCTTGATGTTATTATTATTACTTTAACTCCTAGGGCCGGGTGGTGGTGCCAAGGTTGTCTGGTTATTTATCTTACTTTTGTTTCTCTCTCTCTTTTCTCCTGTTTTTGAACTAGGCAAGGTGTGGGGAGGAGGACAGCAGGAGTAGTAGTGGTCTCCTCCCTTACTTAGGGTGACACTTTGACTGAACACTCAACTCCCAGGGACCAGGCAATCTGCTTTCCTGGCAGAGACTAAGTGAGCACAAAAATCCTGCCGTCTTTCATTAAACCCTAGAAATGGTAGAAAAAGATTTATAAAGTAAGTTGATGAAAACAAAAGTGTACTCAAAAACAAAAAAGAAAACATTCTGAGCAATAGAAATAGCAAAATAATAGAAATAATAAAAATAATAGAAAAAGAATCCCTAAAAGAAGGAACCAGCTAAAGTCATAGCAGTAAGAAGGAGGCTGTGCCACCACAACATGTGTTGGGGACTCTTCTTCAAAGTGAGCGTCAGCTGAGAATCAGCCAGCACCCAGGGTGCCAGTGCTACCAAGAGTGAAGAGCAGCAGTGAGCTCAACAGGTGGGGGACACACCCAAGGAAACAGATGAGTGAGCAATCAGAAAAGGACTTTGTCTCATCACTTGGGGAGGCTGAGGCGGGTGGATCACTTGAGGTCAGGAGTTCGAGACCGGCCAACATGGTGAAACCACGTCTCTTCTAAAAATACAAAAAATTGGCCGGGCGCAGTGGCTCACGCCTGTAATCCCAGCACTTTGAGAGGCCGAGGTGGGCGGATCACGAGGTCACGAGATCAAGACTATCCTGGCTAACACAGTGAAACCCTGTCTCAACTAAAAAACACAAAAAAATTAGCTGGGCGTGATGGAGGGCGCCTGTAGTCCCAGCTACTTGGGAGGCTGAGGCAGGAGAATGGTGTGAACCTGGGAGGCAGAGCTTGCAGTGAGCCGAGATTGCACCACTGCACTCCAGCCTGGGTGACAGAGCAAGACCCTGTCCCCCGCCCCCCCAAAAAACTAACTGGGTGTGGTGGCACACACCTATAATCTCAACTACTCAGGAAGCTGACAGGAGATTCTCTTGAACCCGGGAGGCAGAGGTTGCGGTGAGCCAAGATCGCACCACTGCACTCTAGCCTGGGCGACAGGGTGAGACTCCACCTCAAAAAAAAAAAAAAGGACTTTGAACTAAGGATAGCTGTGATCATAGAGATAAAGGAGGGAGCCCCATTGATGGAACAGTACAAATAGGCATTTATAAAAGAGAATCTGGCTGGGCACATTGGCTCATGCCTGTAATCCCAGCACTTTGGGAGGCCAAGGTGGGCGGATCACGAGGTCAGGAGATCAAGATCATCCTGACCAACATGGTGAAACCCTGTCTCTACTAAAAAAATACAAAAATTAGCCGGGCGTGGTGGTGTGTGCCTATAGTCTCAGCTACTCAGGAGGCTGAGGCAGGAGAATTGCTTGAACCCAGGAGGCGAGAGGCAAAGGCTGCAGTGAGCCGAGATTGCACCACTGCACTCCAGCCTGGGTGACAGAGCAAGACTCTGTCTCAAATAAATAAATAAATAAATAAATAAATAAATAAAAATAAAAAATGTAAGGGCAAAAAAGTTGAAAGATAACTAATAAAATAACAGATATAGAATATATGACTTTCAAACTTGAAGAGGCAGAAAAGCCAGGAGGAGATGATGCCAGACAGAGGGGTAGGAGGGAGACCAAGATGTGGGAGGAGGGTGATTGAGAAAGGGTGAGGAGAAAGATCACATACCATGTATGTGATATGTACAGATATATAAACATACACATACATACTTGTGTGTATACATACGTATGTATGTATTAGGGAGATAGCGGCAGAGGGAGACAGAAATGCAGAAAGAGAAGCATTGAAGTGGAGACAGAGAAACTGAGGGAAGGATAGAAAGTGAAATGAAGGCTGGGTGCTGTGGCTCACACCGGTAATCCCAACACTTTGGGAGGCTGAGGCAGGCAGATCACTTGAGCCCAGGAGTTCGAGACCAAACTGGGCAACATGGCAAAACTCTGTCTCCACCAAAAATACAAAAATAAAATAAAATAAAATCAGCCAAGCATGGTGGTGCGTCTGCTGTCCCAGCTACTCAGGAGGCTGAGGTGGGAGGATTGCTTGAACCTGGGAGGCAGAGGTTGCAGTGAGCTGAGATCGCACCCCTGCACTCCAGTCTGGGTGACAGAGTCTGATCTGTCACCATGTTTTTGAGACTCCATCTCAAAAAAAAAAGAAAAGAATGTAAAATGAAGAGAGAGAAAACAGAATACGGTGAGACAGAGAAGGACGAAGAGAGAGACCCAAATGCAGAGGCATCAGTGGAGAGAGAGATGATACGTAAAGAAAGACAGACTGAGATAGGAAGAAAGAGAGGGGGAGAAAGAGAGAGAGCGAGCACGCGGCTGGCGGGTGGGGGCGAGGAAGAAAAAGGACAGGAAGAAGGAGAAAGTCATAATGAGAAAGGGGAAACAGATGGCAACAGAAAGTGACAGAGATGGAGGAAGGGGAGACTGAGAGAGAAATCATGAGGACTAAGGAGAGGCAGAGGGAAGAGGAGGCAGAGGTGGGGCAGCATTCGGGAGCACCAGCTCTCTTGTCTGCAGGGAGGCTGATACTGGGGAGTGGCTGACTCCCCCCACCACTGGGGACCACCCTCCCACTGCCACTGCAGCCAAAAAGTCCCCTGCCCCCATCCCGTGGCATCAACCAGAAATCAAACACAGGAGGCAGGAATTTGGGGACAAGTATTCCTCATTCAGAACAGAACCATTAATGTATTCTAAAAAGCTTTTTAGCTGTGGCCTGCTCTGCATGTTATTAATTTCTTTATTACAGATCTTGTTATTTTCAGAGGTCCCCGGGGACCCATTAACAACGAGTTTTTATGGGAAAGAAGTCGGTTAAAGTGGTGGGAATAACTGCTCCTCAGCCCTGAGTCAGTAATCGGAGTTGCACCGAGGATAATGTAGGCTGTTTTAATTTCCAAAATAGCAACAGTTCAGACATTTAATTGCAGTTTTATGCCCTTTTTTCATGCTGCCGAGTGTAAAATATGTGACCAGTAATATATAATGGCTAACCACTGAGCCGCAGACTGCCCCAGCCTCCTTATCTCCTGGAGACGGGAACAGGGAGGAAGGAAGGAAGGAAAGAAAGGGAAGTGGAAGGAAGGGAGGGAGAGAGGGGAAAAAGAAGACCCTGAGCATGTTTCACTGATCTCAAACCACCCTGTCGATTCAGTTCTTTCTAGC
>NW_012122931.1:8544789-8546981 GCF_000951035.1 Colobus angolensis palliatus
AGCCAGGATGGTCTCGATCTCCTAACCTCGTGATCCGCCCATCTCGGCCTCCCAAAGTGCTGGGATTACAGGCTTGAGCCACCGTGCCCGGCCTCCCTTGCACCTTTTCTTGTGCACTTCACCCTGACCCTTGATAAGGGCACTCAACCACGAGTCCTCCTGCAGTGATTCTGTCTCTCCAGGAGCTGTGAGAATAATACACATTCTTTTCTTGAGCCTCTTCTATGTCACCCACTGCGGCCCCACCTAACTGACCATCACCTAAAAGAAGACAGAATAATCTCCTAGCGTGGCAACAGATGTTTAGGAAATCTTTTTTGCTTGTACATGCTTCTCAGGCGACAGTGCAGGGGGCAGTGGTGGTCCCAATGATGAGCACGCCACAGGGGATTGTTGGCCCTGTTGACGGGAAAAGCTGTTTGTCCCCTGTCACCAACAGGCTCAATGTCTTTTCTGATTCTTCCTTTTGTGTGCCAGGCTCCAACTACTTAAAACCTTCTAATTTGTAAGTTCCACAAAAGCTGATGTTGTGTTGGTTCTGAAGCCTAACGCAGTGCCTGGCCCATGGGGAAAATCTTTTGAAGATTTCCATTTTCCCTTTGGTTCCTGCCATCCTGGCACCCAGAGTGGAGCGTGAGCTCCTTCTACGGACACAGCCTCTACTTTCTCTTGTGGTCAGGGTACCTCACATTAGTAAGCAGCTCTCCAAAGTTCTCAATTCCAGCTGGGTGTGTGGTTCATGCCTGTAATCCTAATGCTTTGGGAGGCTGAGGCAGGAGGATCACTTGTGGCCAGGAGTTCAAGACTAATCTGGGCAACATAATGAGACTCCATCTCTACAAAAAATAAATTTTAAAAACCTGGGCGTGGTAGCATACACCTGCAATTCTAGTCATTTGGAAAGCTTTTGAGGCAGCAGGAGCGCTTAAGCCTAGGAGTTCGAGGCTGCAGTGAGCTATGATCATGCCACTGTACTCTAGCCTGGGCAACAGAGTGAAACTCTGTGTCTAAAACCAACCAACCAACCAACCAAGCAACCAACCAACAAAAATTATAGCGAAGTCCTCGATTTTACACAATACCAGTTGAGGGCTGTGAACCAACTCCCTTTTCTTGATTCTCAGGAGAGGGCCACAGGCCAGGTATTTACCATGTAACATGTGTTCCTTGGGCATAGCTGATTAAACCAGTTGTGGACACAGGACCCAAGCCGAGACCATCAGATTCTCTCTCCATGCCATTTGGAGAATGCTTTAACAGAGTGATCTAGTCTCAATCGGCATCTGAAATAATAACTTGCAAGTTTATGAGCTCTAAAACCATTACATTCCCTGTACTGCAATGTTCTAGTGCCAGCTTGGTTAAGCTATGAACTACCGCTCCCAGAATCTCCTTCCAGGGGACACTGGACCAAGACAGGAGGTGACTGGAAGAAGTGCAGGAGTTGCCATGGTTCCCTGATTGTCACTGTGGTCAAGTATGGTTACAGACAGATGCTGAGGTGCCTGGTGGGTCCCAACCTGTCTTCCTTGTTCTCTGCTCCACAACCAGCTCTTCTTGTTCACCAGCTGGTTCACCTTGTTCACCAGCTCCATGTCCCCTACAAGGTGCTTAGCTGTGGACTCACAGAGGAGGAGCCACCAACAGGCAACAGCATCGCATGGACCTCCCTACAAGGACCCCTTTGCAGTCCCATTTTTAGTGGCTCGATGTGCTTGGTTTTGATAACAGCCGAGCCTCCAATGCATCAGGAGGAGGATGACTTAGTGACTATGCCTGTGATTCTCCAGTTCCCCCCATGACCTTCACTTCGCTGGCTCTAGCCACATTATTCAGGCCTAATCCCTGTAATAAATCTGTATCCTGTAACACTCACGGTGGCTTTGCTTCCTTAACCAAACCCTGACTGATACAGTCATTGATACTAATGACGCTTTCCAGGGAAGAGAATGTTAAGGATGGGAATGTTGTATGGTTCTCCCATCCGAGTAGATACAGAGGCATTAAGGATACTGCTTTTAGGAGTAAAGAGGATACCAGTGGTTGATGACATGTGCTGGAGAAGAGCTATTAAATTATCATCTTTAGACCCTTGGCATCAAGGCCTACAGAAGGCATGACTTTGGTTGACCAAGTAACTACTGCCATAGAACATTTTGGTGGAAATAAATGGTACAAGGATTCAGGAGTTG